>NC_134236.1:192750797-192838297 GCF_965152275.1 Natator depressus
CACTATTAAGATAATGAACTGTGATGGCAGTACACCATCAAATGAGAGAACGTCTGGAGTTTTATCACCACTAGCTCACATTGCTGGGGACTTCAGAGCAATGCATTCCTTGTAGAGATTTCTTGGTGGTGGTTTTTTTTTTTTTGCTCTTTATGCAAAGACTGAGGTCAAGGCGAGGTCATGGCTATACAGTAATTGAACTTATAATCCTGTTTTCCCCCGCTAGGCCTGACCATTTACAGCAAACATCTTGTTAGATTGCAATTACTGTACTACTCAAAAATCCCCACTGCAAATGAAGAGCAGCTCTTTTGAAATAAAAATAGTTAATATTTGTCATCTGAAATAGTATTCATAGCATTTTTAACTTTTAAACTCAATTAGTTTTGGAACTGTTAGGATGAAAATGATATTCAAATTTGAACACAAGTAAAATAGAAAAGAACGCACATAATACAAAATAAAGCTCACCTGAGTCTATTCTGACTACAGCCTTAATGGCATTAAGATCATACTCAACGAGCTAGAGTAGAACTTCTCTCTCTCTCATTTCGCTAATCAGCAAACCCAATGAACATCACCTCCAAAAAAGTCAGCATCACCCAACTTCTCAGCAAAGACTGAAGAGTGCTCTAGAGAGATCTCCTTAAGAAGACGGCCTTGTTTTTTTACAAGCTGTACTTCAGTATTTACTTGTGGAAAAGGAGTGTTATAAGTAAAACCACATTATACTTGGCAAAATAAATCACCAAAGTAGATTTTGTGAAGCAATATGTTCAATTTGTCTTCACTGCGTGTTTGCCACACATTAGCAAGATCTTTATTGTAATAAAATTAAAAGGTACCACAGCATTCCAGCATGAATCTGGTGTGACTTCTGCTTGTTCTAAACTGACATGGAACAGTGATCAGAAAATATAGAACTTTATGTTGTTTGTACTTCAGTAATCTTTAAAGGAGACATCTACAGTACAGCACACTTAGTTTCCTCAGATTTCACTTTCCTGACTGACTTCCATTACACAAGTCCTCAGAAAGTTAATCAAGATGTGAATTATAATCAATCTTGTCTTGCCAAAAGGTACTCTGGAAGCACTCACACACATACACAGGGCCCTATTCTGTAAATCTTACACATACATTAGATCATACTTTAATCAGTACCAGTTCTGTATCAATTTTTATACACACTTCTAATACAAAAAAATAAACTACAACAAACTGTGCTGCAAATCAGTTCATCGTTATCTTGTACAAACCATGAAAATTAGAATAAATGTGAGCAGAAGGTTAGACTAATTCTCCATTCTCATTACAAGCACAGGTGTAGCACAAACACCATGTAAAAAAGGCAATTAAAATATCTGCTTCCCCCCCCCCCCCGCCCCATTAGCTGTCTTAGCTCCATGACCAATTAGAAAATTGTTTAATACCGAGAACCTGGCATTTGCAGAAAGCAATTTTCATAGCAACTCTCATAAGAAAAACAACAAAGAAATAAGGTACTTATTTTGGTAAGCCCAGAAGGCTTTTGCTTTTCCTATGTGCATCCCAACCTTGTACTGCATAGACTTCTAAATACCTGACAGAGTAGGAAGTCCTTGGAGATTAAGGGGGGGACCCTTTCTCGTAGCCATCTGAGATTGGGGAGCAGTTTTATGCTTGCTAGCTCTCCATAAAAACCCTCATTTAGGAAAATCTTTTCACTCAGACCAAGAAGTACACAGCTAAACAGCTTAAGTAAACTGAGAACATTTACTGGTACAAATAACCAAACTTTTCAACATTCCCCCTTCTCCAAAGGACACACATTATTAGTAGATTAGGTAGCTGGAATCTTACTTCAACAAAGTATTTAGTCTGGTATTTACCAATACTTATAAATAAGACCTGTCTAAAATAAAACACATTCTCACCTGTTTGTCCCACACTATCACTCAGGATGTCTACTTTCAGTACATTTTACACACAGGCACTTCCTTAAATATGTATTTTGTATAAGTAGACAGATTCTGCAAAACAGCCATGTGTTTGGATGCCTCAGGGGTGAATTCAGATGCAAGAACATTTTCCTTCTGGGCAAAGTAATAAAATGACATTCTTGCTCCTCCCACTAGAAGTCAAACTGAGGTCAGCTCCCCATCCTTGTATCTGTTTAAATAAACTGGTCCAGCTGTTTGTTTCCAAAATGCCCTTTAACCTTCTGTCCCATCCTCCCTGTCTTTGTAACAGAATGCTTTACTTTGCATTATAGTAGATTCCAAACTACTATGCATTAAAAAAAAAGTATCTACTTTAAAGTTTCTTTATTTTTCCTGTGAACCCAAAAGAACACATTAGATTAAAGTAGGAATAACTGTTCTGCTTTCAGAGAGCAGAATGTGATTCAATTATATCTACAAATCACATCTTAGGGCTGTTCACAAAAAAAGAAAAATATTTAATTATGTACGGAAAAGGAATATGTATTTAGGAATAAAACCTCTCTGCCACAGTTTTTAGTAAAGAAGGGCCAATAGCAAGATCACTACTTGAATTTGCAAAATTCTTGTTCAATACAATGATAGAAGCCCTGGTGGCAACAAAATGGTGGCACAAAACGTTAACAACAACAACAAAAACAAAAACCCCTCCAATTGTTCCTAGCACTCACATCACTCTCATTTCCTCCCTTGTTAACATTCAATTACTTTAAAGAATGTTTCTGTTTTAAAAATGCAGAAGGAACCAGGACTAATGCTTTTAAAAAAAAAAGTATTTACTTGTAAAACAAATGCTTATTCAAAACTAATTTTCTCCAAATACAAATCTTCTACCAACTCCTATAACGAATTATGGTTCCATTCTGGCAAGCACTTAACCTCACACTTAAAACATAGAATTTTACTCATGTTAGTAAAGTTACGCACATGCTTAAGTGTTTGCCTAAGGAGTGTTTATTTCCACACTACACCATGTGTCAATAAAGATACTCTGATGCAGACTCTTTCCTCCTGAATAGCAGAGTCAATAGCTGCTTATAACTAATGTGATTTGTCCAAGTGCAAGTCAGACCTGCCACCAAACTGAAAAAAGTTAACACATTGTGTGGAATGCTGCAAAACAATGCATATGCAAATGGCTATTTTTGTGAGTGGAAGAGAGTTAAACAGTTGGGCAAAGGTACAAGCTCAGAGAGGCTGAATTATTTTTTAAGTTAATCTCGTTTTCTTCTCCCTTTAGATATTCTCTCTTTTCAGAGTAGCAGCCGTGTTAGTCTGTATTCGCAAAAAGAAAAGGAGGACTTGTGGCACCTTAGATGCTCATATAAATTTGTTAGTCTCTAAGGTGCCACAAGTACTCCTATTCTCTCTTTGCTAATCAAGCAAGAATGAACAAAAATCTATTTGTGTAGCTTCTCCCCACTCGAAAGAAAACCAAGAGGCAACACTCTTTTTTAAATATGCATTTTACTGAACTGTTTTCTTTTAGACTTTTATTCTCCAGTGGTAACTGTAGCTCTCCCCTATTTAAAGGTCTCGCTATTGTGACAATGAGCATCTCTGGTCACATGGATAAGACTCAGACCAAAGCCCAGTGATGCAGCAATCCGCCTTTGAACTTTGACCTTCAGCTCGCCTGCCTTCACTGCAATAAACAAGTTTTGTTTCCTCTCGTTGAGCGGCAGCATCACCAGTGATGACCAAAAAAAAAACCAAAAACAAAAAAATACCACATTCCCCAAAACTTTACCAGCCAATAATTTTAGGGTGAAACTGGCTAAAATGCACCAGCCAGAAAGCGAGTATTTTCGCTAAGTCACAAAACCCTTCAAAAGGCAGATTTTGCTAGTTTCATGTTACAGCTTGCCTGATGTTTTTCACATAAATCTGCTCTTTTTCCTCTCGCTGCACCTCCCTTTGTTGCTTGTGTAGTCATCTGCAGCGCTAGCTGAAAAAGTGTGTATTTCACACTTCTGTCCATTAAATAAAATGATGCCCTCCCTTGCTATCACAGTTTCTAAAGTCACCTTTGCTTGTGACTTTACTTCATGGTCAGAGACTTCCAGTTTTCAGTGTTATATTAGATTTACTCATGCGAGCCCCCTAAAGATAGATGTTTAGACTTGATGGCGCATATAAATTTAATCCCACCTGCCCTCCCAAAATACAAACATTTTTACAATATTGCCAGTCTCTGAGCCCTTATGTTGTTCCCTGTCAATTTCACACTGGAGAGTAGTGTCGGAATGCTGGCCAGGGGGTTGCATATCAGAAGTGGTGCTATTAAGCGCCAGAAAACACACTGCTTCAATCATTTTGAAGCATGTTCTAGCAAACAGGTTTAAGGACTATAAGAAAACCCACAAAACCTATAAAATGGCAAACACCATTGTTAAACCAATATCTTTTGTATATCTCACCTTTAAAATGTACCTATCTACTTTGAAAAGAAAGATGACTTTCAAATAAAGTATAAACAGGCCAACTAGGCTCCATCCACATAAATATTGGTAACAAAGTACCTAAGGCTACCAACGGTATCATTTTTACAATAGATTATTTCTAAAAGCATTACCCTGCCTTCAGTTTCAGTCACCAAAACTGCCAAAATATTCACTTTCAGGACTTGCAATATTCTATATCACTTACTGGAATCACTCATTTATCTAGTGTTTCCATATTTTTTTCAATTTAACACCTAATTGCTAGAATATTTAAATGTAAACTTGTAATAATCCAAGAGTCAATGAAATGTTTAGCACATTTCATTGACGCTTTATTCCCAATTTGCAGTTTTGCTTGTTTACGTACTTTCTTGGGCCTTTTTAGGTAGTAAATTAAAGAGAGAAAAAAACTTTTGCAGACATCATTTCACAAAATTTTCACATTTCGAGGTCTAAAATGTGCTTTAAAAACAGCCTTAAAAACCACATTCAAGAATAAATAGATCCCTCTTGAATTATCAATACAGAGAGTAACTGGAGGTTTCTCAACTGTAATCATACTTCCCATCTCTAAAATGAGAAATAAATATGAAAAAAGCTCTTACTACAGTTATTAAAGAGGTTTTATCTTGAAGCTAGTTAGTGAGGTTAATGACCCATAACCACCATTCATTAACTTTCCATGCTTTCTACACTCCTTTTATTTGTGAAAAACGGGTTTCAAAACACTCAGGAAAGTTGAAGGAGACCTCATGAAGCCATGTCTGGCAACTTTTCTTGGTTTCTCTCTCCTCCTCCTCTGAAATGAAGACAGTCAGAACTGCAATATATCATTTACAACACTAAATAGGGGTAGGGAGGGAAGAGAGTACATGCTCTGCTAACCGCCTACTTCAGAAACGTAATATTGGAATTTACTCAAATCACAGCAAGTCCATCAATCAGATATATCAAAGTTCTCCCTGAAGCTTAGTTTTCCTCCTTTGGCAGCACTGGAATATTTGTCAAATGAGAATACAGAGGGTTGGGTATTGTGTAAGATAATATTTAAGAGTGAACTACAAATAAAATACTATGCAAAACTAGTGATGAAAAACCACTAATTAGCTGACAAATTTGATGTAAAGCACTAATGAAAGCCATGTGCTGTTCTGCAATTTTGTTTTAAAAATAGTTTCTGACGTCAAGCATTACTATGTGACCCTACAAATGTATTCATATTGTGCATTCAGAAAAGTTTCTTTGAAGCAGGAAAGTGCTATTTATTCTCTTGCAACCACAACCTGCTAATGTACGAAGCATATCAAGCACAAAGATAGAAAGGATGAAGATGTAATCAGATAATACACACCCAGTGTGTATACCTGGTGTGCCCTACATTTACTAGCCAGGCACATAAGAACTGTGTCTTTTGTCAGAATTCTGCTTGATCTTCTCTGAATACTATATTTACTCTTCTCCCCCTCCCACCCCATGCACCTTCTTGTTATTCATTGTGGGACACACCCACGCTATGCCCAGCCAAAATAAAAGGAATGGTCTCTGGAGAGCTATGAAGGGGGTCAGGAGGGTATCCTGCCACTGAGCTGGATGGAGGCACTGCTCAGTTGCTATTACCACACCATGGTAGGAGTAGCACCCACTCTTGGTGCATACCCTCCAGAAGGGATGACAACTGACGGCTCTGCATAGTGACAGATTCACCTGCTCCTGGCCCTGCTCCTCCCTTGATCCAAACCCTCAGCTGCACCCAGGAAGTCCCCAAAGAACACAAGGATAGGGGACACCTGAGTGATCTCCCAGAATTCTACTCCTTTCCAACTTCCTGTGCCATCGAACCATACTAAATCTTCTGTGTCCAGATCTCTATGCGGTTGGGGAGGGGCAGGCAGAAATCTGACGCCCTGACACCACAATTCTTGCAAAGATGATATAAAATCACCTAAGTGGCCAATTGATGCAAGAGTAAATCCTCCAGTAGAGAAGAGCAAGCAGAGCTAATCCTCTGCTTTTTCCCAATCCTAGACCCCACTGTAGAAGCTTTAAGGATCCTTTAAGAATCACTACAAGCAGCTATAAATTAGAACAGCATTAAAGTTGTTCTCACTTACACCAAGAGATGAACTGATTCTTTACAGCCATGAAATAATACTATGGGCCAAGTTCTGGTCCATCACAGAAATGTCTTGAACTGTGCATCCATTTCTAATCACCAGTGCACTTCCTACTCCCTGCTTCCAGCACAAATAATCTCCCTGCGTGGATGTATTGAGCTGTCTTTCAGATTATAAAGCCAGAAGGGACCACTGTGAACATCTAGTCTGACCTGTTCATCTAGTCTGAGCTCCTGTTTCACAGGCTTTGCTGGATTATAGAAGCACATGCTGAAAGGCACAGACCACACTCCTGGCCTCTAACCCCTGGAATGTCTTTCAACATGCCTGCAGTAGAGTGTGTGTGGAGTGGGGCTCTCTCTGCTAGTTTTGAGGACAGAATTGGTGTGCAACTCTTCCATTCTGAACTTACCCTTCATCTGCGGCTTTTTTCACATGTGCCTACAGACAGAAAAACCAATAAATGGTCATTAGAGCTGGATAAATTCTAGAAATAGGCCTGAATATAAACCCTGAATCCTAAAACTCTGAATGCGATCTAAACTTTGTAACTCAGGCCCAAGTCTGTTGCATACCAAAATCTACAGTACAATCAGGCGGTTGGTCTTCAGAAGGCAGCTTCAATCTAGCGACTTCAACTTTCTACTCTACTGCATGGATTGTGCGGTGAAAGGATAATGTCCTGAATTGGCTTTCAAATCTTATTGCAAACCATTGGCTATTTCTTTAAAAAGACTATTCCCTCTCAGGAGTATCTTCGTCTGATCTGGTATTGCCATATCATCTGTTTTTTGAGCTGAATGTAGTAGCAGTGTCTGATTTTGACCCCTGCTGTCCCCGTGTCCACACAAGAGGCACATGCATGGGCAGCAGTAGTGCAAGTTTCCGCACTGACACTCTAAACTAGAGCTAGACAAAATACTTGCAACTCATCCATTCAAGCTTAGCTGGGGCTCTGAGATTCATTGCATTTGTGGACATCACAGCCTTAGCCCCCAAAAGATTGTCAACGTAAGTGGGGGGTTTCTAGGGTTCCATCTGGCTTAGCACATATATCATCAGCACTGCTTTAGTATGTAAAAGTCCCTCAGACAAACAATCAAAAAAGCATATAGAACTTCTCTTCCTACCTAGTCTAGAGTCTTGCCTTGACCCTGGATCTTCCCGTCCAAAAGGCTGGTGGCCCTCTTCTGAGGTCTGGTGGCTTTTCCAGTTGGGAGCCTTGTACAGGCCACTGTCCCCCACCCACTACATATAATGGATCTTATGGGAGAGTGGGAAGATGTGCCCAGACCTGTGGCCCACAGTAAAGAAGTTAGAGCAAGCAGACTGCTCACACTACTAGCTGCTGGCTCAAATGAGTAGGGGCTGAGAAATGCTCTTGTGTGTGGAGGCTATAGATCTCTGTATTATGTCCTGTCCTCCAGCAGACCGTTTAGGAATTAAAGAACCAGTGTCCCACACCAGATGCTCCCACCCTAACAGGTCACTGGAGTGAGCTGAGAGCGGCCAACCAGACCCCTGAAGAGCCTCTTGGGGCATACAGCCACAGAGCCTCTGAAAACAAGAAGAGAATACAAATTGAAACACTATAGTTCGATTTGTGACTCTCACATGGAATGAATCAGGTAGAATCACCCAGCAACCCATGTCCTGGCTCTTTAGGTAGGAGAGGGTAGCTCTGTTTCCATGATGATTTGGTCCTTGCTGTCGCTGCTAAGACTACAAACAAAAGTGGCAGTTGTGGTGGTGTTTTTGTGACGCAGACATCTGTTTAATAGAAACTGGTCTGAAACCACCAATTCTTTCGCATAGACCATGAAAGATCATCAGCTAGTAACAACTCTCAGAAACGATCTATTTAAACATCACAGAACGTACTGTTTCAAAATTTTATCTGGTAATGTGATTCCCATTTTGCTTGGAGATTAATTTCCATGAATGGAATCTCCTATTATTGTTGATTAGGGAATCTTCCCACCATGACATTTTACTAGGGCAAGGAGAGGAGAACTGATGTTCCCAGAAAATGGTATGATCAAATGTACATTGGTAGGTCAGAGGAATGGCATAGAGGAAGGAGGCACATAAAGCTTATCACAGGTAGGTCCTCAGATAATCTATATCAGTGATGCTATGCTGATTTACACCATCTGAGGAGCTATCCCTTTTAGGTTCAGGGTGGAATTATAACTGAATATTAAGAGGCAATGGATAGCACAGCATTTTAACCACTGAAACTGTTATATGACCTACATTTTGTTTAGGACTGCAGTGGTAGTATTTTTTTTAAATGTATCTGCTGTTTTCTTTTCTTTTTCTAAAAAACCCCAAAGGGATCTTTAAGGGTTTAATTCTAATACAGACAGTGATACAGAATTTCTGTAGGATTATTTAAGACCAGACTGAGCAAAAAAGTACACCCTCAAAAGCACTTCCTTCCCATATGCCTCTGGCTCAGTTTCATTTTTGAGAAGAGAAAATTGTTTTATTCAACAAGGAGGCAACATTTGCCCCATTTTTAATATTTCAGGTTGACTTTTTAACTACTCAGAAATGCAGTTTGTTCTATGTAGGTGCAGCCTGGAGCAAGTTTATGATGTAAGTGAGGGAGAAGGGTCTCTGAGGGCACAGTTCTTAGCTTGTCGGGGTTTCAATTCTCAAGGGTTAATCGCTGTACACAAATCTCAGCAACTGTTGACACAAAATAGGTGGAGATCAGGTCTGTGCAAGCACAAAATACCAGAAAGGCAAACTGTATGTAAATACACTTAAGACAGATTTGACAAGAATAGACCAAAACCTGACTTGCAAAGAAATGACAAACCATTACTTCCCTCCTCCTCCACTTCCCCTGCTGAGGTTACTTTTTCTAACAACAACAAAAAAAACACTCTCTCATTTTAAAGAAAAACTGTAAGCACCTCAATGTATTTAAGATTGCTTGGCAGGGATTGCCATAATGTGTAAGATGTCCTATATGTTTTTAAAGAATAACTCTGTTTACACATAGTGTATACTTGGGTTTCAATTAATTTTTTTAAACAGAAACTAAAAAAAGAATTCTGACCCAGACCCTAATACAACAGAATAAAGCTCTTGCAAAAGGGAGAAAATAAGACAACTGGAAAATGTATGAACAGTGCCTTTTAATCTTATCTTCATGACACCTGACAGCACATTAGTTACAGAATATGAATGCATCCACTAAAAAGTTTGTCATGTACAAAACTATCATAGAAAAGATGGAATGCCTGGGGGAAAAACAATTTTTGCTACCTATTAACTTCTAAAATGCCAAGCGTCTTGACTGTCATTTTCTCGGCATGCTTGCCTTGTCTGTAGAGTGCAACATTCTGCTAAGGGAGCTGACTTCCCTCGATTTAAAAAGTTTGTGTGTTGATATGCATTTGGTAATTGCTGGCTGTTATTTAATGTATTTGCTGTGTAATCAACAGAGGTTGATTTGCTTGCAAACTAATGGAAAATTACTAGAAGTTCACTTTCCTTTTTTGTTGGCCCCATGTATCCAAAGAAGGTCTCTCCATAACTAGCAAACAGTGAAATTCAGATTGGTACAGAGGGCAAGCCCAAGGGCTAGGCACCACTAGAGTCCCACTTAAGGCCTATTTTGAGGGTTTAAATAAGCTTTGTGCTAGTTCTCTGCACAAAGGTGAATTTTACCCAGAAGGCCTATGACAAAAGCAGTGATTAAAAGGTTTTAGAACAGATCACGGTAAAGATCATCAGACCAAGTTTTGACTACTTTGTGCATGCCAACTGAAATTCACCTCTGAGCAAACTGGCTAGCACAAAGCATCAGAATAGACTAGCTCAATATGGCTTGTAGACCTTTTGTTGGCCCTTTGTGCAGGGATGAATTTTACCTGACCCACACACCAACAAGTAGTTCATGATCCACCTTATTCTTCTGTCACAATGGGATGTGTGGTCTCCCCAGTTCTGTCTCATTTAAAGCTGCATAGAGTTACTGTTCCGTAGGAACTTTGCCACAAGAGGGTTGGTAACAAGTAGGGGGTCTGCATATTTATGGATATGCACACAGAAAGTCACCTGACCAAGTCATGACCCATATGCAGAACCCTCCTTGGAAAAATAATTTATTCCTACTCAGAGAGGGAATAGCTGTTGGAAGGGGTTTCCAGTATTTTCACAGCTAGAACACCGGAGGAATTTTGGGGCTGCTGATTGTAACAGAGAATATTTAACTTGTCTTTAATGGCCAGCTTGAATGTGGACTCTGGGTATTACCTGCCTTTTCTCTCTTGCACATGCTACTCTGTGTACTCTGTGTGTGTGTGTGTGTTCCTTTTCTGCAATGGTAGAAACTGCAATGTCACTAAACAACCAGCCAATGATGCACCATCAGCTCTACCAAGGTTTTAGTGCTGACCCTTCCTGTTATCAGACAGGATATTCATGATCAGAAAGATTAGACTCAGGCTGATGCACTGGACAGTACAATCTTCTAATGTATCAGTTATTATACAGGCTGAGGTAATGTATATTTATCCACACTGCCTTGTGAGTTTTAATCTTGATTCGAAGGGTTTATAGTCTTGAAATGTGTGAGGTAATTCACTCTCCCTAGGAACTCCACTCCATTTCAGTCTGGATCCAGGACCAGCCTTGGGGACACTTGAAACAAATGGCCTCATGGGTTACTCATAGATGGCAAGAATTTTGTCTCTGGGCATTATAATCTAGTCTAGCTTGGGGGCACCAAGAACTCCAAGGCTGCTTTGAACAAAGAATGGAGGACAAATCAACACCACAGCCATGTGGTGTAGATGGTAACCTACTATAAGATAGTCTTACAGCATGATGGATTCCTCCCACTTAAAAATGTAGTCCCAGAAGAAAAATGAGAGTGGCTTTCTGTATATATACTATAAGTACCTACCATCTTGGTAAATAATTTACTCATCTTTTGTTATTTAAGTATTTTAACCATATAAATCATACTTAAGTCTGTGCTGTAAAATATAAAACTAAGTACATTTAAAAACAGCTAAACTGTAGTTTTAAAAATATGAATGTACTGTTTTTTTCCTTAAAATCAGACAAAAGCAGCATCAAGGGCACACTCCTAAGATCCTCTGACATGACAATACCTGATGGATTTGAAATTCACAACTCTTCTCCCTGCAAGCTATTTGCTCAGCTTTCCTAATAATACCTTGGTTGTCTGGCAACTCTCCAGGTCTGTCTAAGGCAATATGCACGCTACACATTTTTGACTGATTTCAATATTTTCTTATGAGTAACTATAGAGTGTTTTACGTAGTGAGTATTCCTGATTACTGTAATTTAAGAACCAAGAAATAGACTACAGATGTAATACTATTATTACAATTGGCATTCAAGGTGAAATGCATAACAATTAGCTAAGACTTAGTGAAAACATAAAAGTAAAAATCTGTTTTAAAAGCCCTGCACATGGTACATTTAGAACAGCTAATTTACCACACATATTCTGAATTGTTTGAATAATCAAACCATTTGCTCAGCAAGATTCCTTTTTATGGTTGGTGGGCTTGATGGGGTTGGTCCACTTCCTCTTCACAGAAGCCTACTTTCTCACCTTAATTTTGCTTAGGAGTAACAAACACAACACGTTTAACTACTTTTCATATTGTATATTTCCTTTTACATCTGTTTTTCTTGCTTTAACATCATTCCTGTGTTTTAGTATTATTGACAAACAATGTTGAAACATCTGTAAATGTATTATTAAATTATATTAAGAAATAAAAGGGAGATCCTGATTGATCGCTGAAGTTAAGTTAATTTGTGAATGTTTTAACATTTACAGCTAAATAAGTACCTGTATTTACTTCATCTCTTACTACTCAAAAAAGTATTTATTACACAGATTGAAATTGCAGCTTGACCTTTACTAGTTTTATCTGTTTACCGTAATAAAAAGAGTAACAGATCAATCTTTAAAAAGTGCATATTTTACTACCGATGACTGAAAACTCAGTGTGACATGGTTTGTAAAGGCAATAAACAAAGGGTGTTTTGCCCATTTATTCTATTTCGCAGTTTTGTAGGCCCTGCATGTGAAAATGCACTCCTGTGCAGACGACCAGCGCCAGATATATGCATCACTTAAAGCAAGCCCACTTATCCCTAAAAATAGTGTTTAAGTGGGTCTCAAGTGGTGCATTGGTCATATAGTGACCCTCTGCACGGGGATGAATTTCACCCTCAGTGAAGTAATTTAGCTAAGATGGTATGCATTCCAAGTACCCAATTCAACTCACAGGAAATATTGGAAATGAAAGTCTTTCCCATTTACATCAACAAAAGCTGGATTGGGGCCTAACTCTGAACTGTGGAGTAACTTCTGTACAATACTACCTCATATGTATTTCTATTTATTTATTTTTAAATGGGCCAAAATCCAGGCACACAAAGCTGAACTCTACACTACTGCAGGTAAGCAGAAGAAATCTCTGGCTATTGGGGCCCAAATCTGACAGACCTCAAAAAAGACCCGAAGAAGAGCTCTGTGTAGCTTGAAAGTTTGTCTCTGTCACCTACAGAAGTTGGTCCAATAAAAGATATCACCTCACCCATCTTGTTTCTCGGGAAAAAAGGCATTCATCTGTTCCAGACAAAACCACTGGGGCCTGTTTGCTCATGACCAGAAGGGTCTGGTCTGTTGTTTCAGCCATCCCTTCTCCCAACCTGCTACGCAAAGACAGGAAGTGGAGAGAACTTCCACTAAGTTCCCTCCTATTGTCCAAAGTGGAAAGGGATGAAGATTATACCCCCATCTCTCCTCCCACTGCAGAGAAGTGACCCTTTTACCTCTGGGCAATGGGAAGCCTCCTTCCTACAGCCTGATGGGGAAGTGCTGTACAATCCTGTCTCCTCCGTAGAGAGTGAAAAGGAGTCTGTGGCTCAATTACCACTCCACCCCAAAATGCCATTTCCATATGGATTGCATTCCATACAGTTGGGGAAACATCCGATGAAGTGAGCTGTAGCTCACAAAAGCTTATGCTCAAATAAATTGGTTCGTCTCTAAGGTGCCACAAGTACTCCTTTTCTTTATACCTTGTAGTGCCCACATTAAAAAAATTCTTATAGCTGCTTCCTTTAGAAGCTCTAGCTCCTCCATGCTTTGGAACTTGAAATTTGGCAGAGGGGAGTTGTCCTGGTGTCAGGGATATGCCATTTGCTGTCCCAGTGGAAAAAAAAAAAAAAAAGCCCAAATTTGGCCAAATTATAAACTTTTGAAAAGTCTCCATTCACATATGCTCAGTAGAGGCTCATTTGAATTTGGCAGCTAAATTCTCCAAATATTCTGTCTATACTGGGCATGTTCCAGAGCAAGTCTGCAGGGGTTGTGCAGTACTTCTGACGAACTGAGAACAAGCAGAGTGTCTCCCCCGAGCTCTTAGGGTAAGTCTACACTGCAATTAGACACCCATGGCTGGCCCCTGCCAGCTGACTCAGGCTCACGGGGTTCGGGGTAAGGGGCTGTTTAATTGTGGTGTAGACATTCCAGCTCAGGCTGCAGTCTGAGCCCTGGGACCCTCCCACCTCACAGTGTCAGAGAGCCTGGGCTCCAGCCTGAGCCCAAATGTCTACACAGCAATTAAACAGCACCTTAGCTCAAGCCCGAGTCAGCTGGCACGGGCCAGCCACTGATTTTTAATTGCAGTATAGACATACACTCAGTGGTCCCCTGCTGATGGCCAAGTAGCATGGAAGAAAAGAGCAGCCTGATTTAAATATAGAGAGAACATGAGCTGGACTTGGGACAGCAGGGAATAGATTGGGACAAGGATCCTTGCTAGATGAGGAACTAAGATGAAGACCAGGGACAGGCTGGAGGGGACAGACGGGGTCAATGAGGAAGGGGAACAGGGACAGCAGGGTCCCCAACCACTAAGCACATTCCCTTGCAGAACCAAGATTCCTGAGAGTCTCAACATTCCTTTGCTGTAAGAAAAGAACTATCAAACCCACTTCTCTCTAGTGAGTGGTCTACCCAGAGGATGACAACATGCTAGTGCTATCATTTACTCCATTAGCTCAAGTGGGAGAGATCTGAACTGTGGACTAAAGTTCCCAACCTGCTTATGACCCATGTGGGTGATGGTATTATTCCAGATGATCCAATTTTTTTCATTGCTTTATAAAAAACCTAAGAAATTACATACTAAAAATCTACATTTAAAAAAAATTGATACTGCAAAGTCAAGCACCCAAATGCCAGTTGTGACTGAAACCTTAATTTGGCCCTCTTGTGCAGATGCTTTATGATACAGTCTTTAATTATATGATCACCTACTCTTTTTCCACAGGGATCCCTACCTCATTCAGTGCACAGACTAGACAGTACTATTGTCAGTTTTCTGAAAATTTAGGCCATAAGCATCTCAAATTGGGTACCCCAAATTAGTGGACATTTTTCACCTTAATCTCTCTGAGCCTCTGTCCTCCATCTGTAAAACGTGGATAATACCACCCCTCATCTCAAAGTGGTGTTGTGAAGATTAGTATCTTAGTGCTTCACAAACATTAATTAATTAGAGTGATGAGCACCACAGAAATGTCCATGAGGAAATTAATAATTCTCTCTTCAAAACAAGGTTTGAATAGCATGCAGCAAATGAAGCACTGAATGAGCATAAAATAAAAGTGAATAGCTGCTCATTCCATGTGTACTATCCATCCTGTGCACTGAATGAGGCAGGGATAATGTGGAAAAAATAGCATGTGATCATGTATTTTAGACTGTTTCATAATGGATACGCACATGGGGGCCAAATAAAGATTGCACATGCAACCTTAAGTTTGGTGTTTCCTAACTTTTGAGTGTTTGACTTTGCAGCCTTAACATTCTTTTACAGTGTGTGTGTATAAACACCACACACACACTTGACAACCAATACAGCTCTGTAGCACTTGATGAGAATTGCTTTGCCGCCTAAAAGTGACACTAGTAATTATTTAACATTAGCTCTTAACAGGAACAGATTCAGGTGGGATGCAGTAAACAAGGAAACAATATAGATTGTTTGACATACCCTATACGAGCTCTCTGTTGAAGTAATAAGTGATTGTGATTGAAACATCCAGAAAGTGCAATACAGAGCAGAAGTTTTTTATCACAGGGGAAAAACACCTTATTAACCTCTACTCTGTCAAGTCCTCTCTATGTCCATATATGCAACACTGTCAGGAATGATTGAGTGCCCCTTCTAGTTCATGTTATCATGCTCTGAACCTAAATCACTAAGGGGCTAAATGACTAACAAGAGAATGACCTGAATGGGTGATTTAGACTAACAACATACTCAACTCTGCCACTGTAGTTCCTACACCAGGCTTTTTGCTATACAATGACATGTCACTCTTTCCACAACAGAAATATCCAACAGTTGCAAAACATAGTTCCAAATGCAAACACTGCTTGGTTTACAATCAATCAAAATCTTTATTTATAAAAAATCACTTACCTGGCCAATTCCAATATAAAAAGTATTTCAGTACAAAACTTCTGCATTTTTAAGATATCTGTCCTGCCACTGATAAGTTTTGTGGGACATCTCATACCTTCAATCCATGCATGCAACCTCCTCTAACTTCAAGTGGAGTTGTGCACGTCAATTGAAGGAACAACAATGTTTCTGAACGCATGTGAAAAATCATCCTCTTTTCATTAAGAGTTTGCACAGAAAATTAAAGTACACAACTAGCATTTATTGTAAAGGCATCTAAAATATCACAGAGGATATAGAACAAATGCTTTCAAACTGCATAAAACAAACCTCCTCTTCACTGACTGTTTTGTGGCAAAGTGATAATGCTATCCAGAAAATCCAATGTTCCCACTCTGGACTAACTACCCTACTACTAGACATGAGTTTATGTTTTTCATGCACATTTCATGTATTCCCACATGCTGTGTTGCTGCCAATAATTTATGACTGATCTGCACCCGGGCTGCCCTTCAGCATTTTATTTAATCTTTGCAACAGTGATTTACAATGACTCCTTCATTAACACAAAAATCTACATGTGTGTTAACAAGTTTGGAAGAGTCTAAGAAAGAAGGTAAATTTTTTTTGAAAGTTGTGGCTGAATGACTTACAAGCCAGCTGAAGAAAGGCAAAGTAAACCATAAATGATCTGTTTACTGTTCCCTGCAGCAAACAATTTAGGCAAAATAATTTGTTCTCATGCATACCTTGTTATAAACAATATAATAATTAAAATGTTGGGAAACATTTTCATGTATCACCAACATTCAAATTAGCTGTTCGGTGTTTATCCCACAGGTAGTCCTTTGCATGGCCTGCTCTCTCAGACTTTCAGTGACAACATCCATTTTTGAAACTGCCCTTTTTTGAAAGCCTGTGTACTGTATTTTGGCATTGCTGCCCCTTCAAAAGTCAATGGGAAATCAAACATGGACACACAATTTAAAAAATGCACTTCATCAGCTCTCCAGTTCTGAATATTTTGGGGGAAATTGTCTCCCGAATGAATACCACAATTTAATTGTAACTCCACTGGAGAATTCTCAAACTGGCACCAGCAGTATGACTGCCCTACAACCAGGGGACTTCAGTTAGACAGTATTTTGACCTGCATTTATTTTTTTCTTGCATATAGAGCTTATACAGATATGTGTGACACAAAACCAAAAAAAGAATTTTTCAGTTAGCAGGCAAGCTGGGTACAAAGAGAGACCACAATGTCACTCAGGATAAAAATCTACTAGCATTAGTTTAAAAACATGCTGTGGTCATCATCTCCTAAAACTTTTCTTAGGCCTTCCTAAACTGACATACTTGTCCATAAAGAAAAGGAGTACTTGTGGCACCTTAGAGACTAACCAATTTATTTGGTTAGTCTCCAAGGTGCCACAAGTACTCCTTTTCTTTTTGCGAATACAGACTAACACGGCTGTTACTCTGATACTTGTCCATAGGAAATCGTATACTTCAGTCAGATCCTCCATTCATACTTTTCCTTGTTGACTGAAAGGACTGACTTTTTATATTTCTCCTCATAGTTCATGGCCTTCAATCACAGGCTCAGCCTTCTAAGATTCACCCAACATGAGATTTCTAACAAAGCAGATATATAGCCTTGGAAGAAGAGGTTCAATATCTCTATGGCATACATACGGTAGCTATGCTCATGGAATATTTTTGCTAGCATATGAAAGATGGAAAGCAAAGCAAATGCACCTGTAGGAGCAGGATTTGAAGTAAGGGATGGTATGTGTTGACGTACCAACTGTACATAGCTACACATATCCAGAGCCCCTCTAAAGCAACAATCTTTTACTCAGCCATTATCAGTAAGAAGGAGCCCTGGTTATCTACATAGCCCCTAAAATGGACAAAACCACCTATCATTCACTTTAAGGACAACAATACAAATTAAGATATTGATTGGACAAAGGGTGGTGTAATAAATCTACAACAAATAAAGATACTTTCCCCTCTAATGATTTGTAATACTGAAATCCAAATTTGCTTTATGATATTATTATTTTTAGGACAACATTATTTTTTCTTTTTACAGCAAGTATCTGGAAGCACACTTCAGTATATAAGGTATTCTGTATTTTCCTTTAATCAGTGTCTTACAAGGCTGCAAAAAAAAAAAAAATTGATCTCCCAGGTCTGCTGTGAGGTCACAGAAATTGATAACCCTTACAAGCTACGCTTATGTGAGTCTGCCTGTGTCTCACAGATAGTGCACTTTGTAAATTAATCCTCCAAAGGCAAATATATTGTAAGTAGCTTGTTATCTCTAAAGTACTAAATTGAAGAATACATGGGATTATATTGACAGAAATTACATTTTCTGTAATGGGGTTTAATATATCTGAAATCTCTCCGATAGGCTCCGAGTCTCTCTCACCAAGGAGGGTTTGTTAATGTAGGTGCAATGGACATCAAGACAAAATTTATTCACTAAAATGGATTAGGCCATGTAATCAGAGCTTCAGTAATATTAATCTCGGACACTTATTGAATGAAGGGGGAGGGAGAACAACTTTTGTCTGCAAACTGGCACTTCTGACTCCCTTCCCTGCAGTAGGCCTGCAGCTTATGTTGGCAATTTCTGGGTATTACTTCAAAGAGGATAAGGTTTCCCATCATAAACACTAATTCAAAAATATTAGAACAATTAATCAGATATACTTCGTTTCACAGGGTTTTAGGTTTTGATACACTTCAAATGTGACATTTGTTCTGCTCTTTTGTATGAAACCTGGATTTCAATAACCGTATTGTTGCCATAACAAAGGGTAATAAATCATACCTTTTAAAAATAGTCTTGTTGCCACAATTTTGTACTTAAATGCGAATACTTTTGGCTGATGCAGAAACCCAGCCACAAATAATAAGCAACTTAACATCTGCTTCCAAAACAGCAAAGGTTTAATTTCTTAAAGCCGTCTCTGCTATAACAAATCAAGGGTCCCAACTATCCTTACTTTTAAATTAATAAATTAAACACACAATTTTTTTCCCTGTAATACTTCAGTGGGGAAAAGGCAGATTTTCCTTGAAGTTTGTTTCAAGATTTTCTTTTCTTTCTCTCTTTTTTAAAAAACTCAAATTATACTGAGAAGATCCGCAAATAACTTTGTTAGTCAAAAATAATAATTTGATATAAATGGTGATGGACGCAATCAATACAGACTGAAGAAAATGTGCAGAGTGATGTACATCTGACTTAAATTTTCTGGGTCTCAAGTGATTGATTTCTTAAAGGATGGGTATGCAGATACTATTATATCCAGGGAAAATACAGACATGCATATAAACTGAAATGTAACTATTTAAAGAGCTATGAGAAAGTAAATACTATATGTTTTCTGCAGTACTAAAACTATAGTTCCCATACCTGAAACCATTCTGTAGGCTACATTACATTTGCATCAATAAACTTCCACGGAAAGCAGGCAACTGCAGGGCGTGTCAGCAGCATGCCAATCATTAGAGGCAGGTTGCTCGTGGTCAGAGTACTGGCTGTGGGTAAACACTAAGTAAAATTACTTACCAATTGTTCACCTGAAGTATAGTGAGCCCTGTGTCTTGTGCCAACTGTTTTTTCTGTTCTTCTGAAGGGTAAGGGTGCTAAAAGATACCAAAATAAATATATATATTTAAAATGATGGTTTTACTCACTTTTAATTAATAATAAAGTCTGACGTCTATTATTAAAAGGTGAAAATACTGAGGTGTGTCACTTTTTGTAATTATTAATGGGCTACTACATCATTTAATTAATGGCAGTAAAAGACAGGCCAATTATAAAGATTAGTGAAGTGAAGAAATAGCTGCTTAGGATACTGGCAGTACCTTGATACTCTGTGCGGATATTTGTTGCAGTATCACAAAGTTTTGTGATTGTCTTATGTGAATTACTAAAGTCATGTTACTGAGGGCTTTTTCAGCATTTCACCAAATAATAAAGAAAACATGCACACAATATATATGTAAGCACCACTAGATTCTGTTTTAATGAAGGCAAATCTTATCTGTGCCTGAAAATAATTTGCAAATAAGATCAGCATCTCAAACAGCAACAAATGCTGGGATTTTGAACATAGGCCAATATAAGGTCAATGATAGCACATTTTTGTCTGACATTAACATAGCTGTGCTATACTAATCATGAGAGACAGAACATAAATACTAGTTTAAATGAATTCAATGTTACAATTAAATCATAAAAGATACATTTCTTGTGAGAACTTGATTGCTTTCTCAGAAAATTCACTTATGTGTGAATACAAATTACTTAATAAGTTAAAAGCAAAAACCACATCCAAGTCTGAATTTAGAAACAACTTTGCCAACGTCATTTTCCTTGATGTTAAAGTGTTAATTGTCCTTAAAGAAAATGAACCAACCCCACAAATACAGCAATTCTCAGGAAGAAATGTCGATTAGGGTAATCTATTCTGGCCCTATACTTGAGGTAACAGTACCACTAACTTGAAATTTAAATGCCGGGACTAACTTCTGGTCCACTACACGATAAAGTTATTTTAAAATTCCAGTAAAATTATTTGATAAAATAGATTTGACATGTCCAAACAGCACGTTAACGGTTGCAACATTCTTTACTGTATTATGCATGCATCCATTTTTCCCACAAACATTCCACTGTTCTTTGGCGTTGCCATTAGATGTAATATTACAAAAGATGTAAATGAAAACTTTTAAAAAATATAGGAATTTATAACTCAAAATCCAGGGATCTTACTTCTATGATAACTATTGAACATGTTTTACATACTACTCTGAACCACATAACCGGAAATCTAATAGCTATGTTGTACTAATTAACATTACTGAATTACCTCATCTTACTAACTATGGACCCTCATAATTCAATTTGTTTTCTCTTGTCAGTTTGTCCAACAGAACAGAAAGCACGTTGCAGTGGACTCTAACACTAACAGAATATGCCTATGACACAGAAAAATGATTAACTTGACTTTTACCCATCAATGGTAGAATATTATATGTAGACTGAATATATCTTATATACTTTCCAATACCAATATATTTTTACCTTTTGAAAATGCTTCCAGTGCAGCTCCATATTGCTAATTACATCTGAACTACATTTCCATTAATGACAAGTATACTTTTATGGACATAAATATGACAACCATTGAAAGAACATTCATAAAAACTATTTTGAATTGTATTATTTGTTAAATGTGCTGATAGCCGCTCCTTGCCGAGTTTCCAAGCCACCTTTCAGTTCTTTTATGGTCTATGGTCACAGTATCAATGCCATTTAAGTTTAGAGTCAATGTAATTGCTGCTGAAATTCACTTGTGCTTTATTTTCAGAAACATGTTTGTACTTATATACTACGCAGCAAACGGTTGTATTTTAGTTCTGTCCATCAATTTGATCTTAGTCCATTAGAATAACCTGCCCCTTCAGCTTGAAATAGCCTCAGTATTCTCTTCAAAACCTTACAGTGAAGATTTGTAGACTTTCATTTTAGTTTTACTTCTCATTTTAACTTTACTATCATAAAAGGATATGCTTTATTTTCTTATTTTGCTTTGTCACCTTGCATGTGATCAGATTTTAAGTAATTGAACAAATGGTATCTCATTTTATGTAGCAAGCAATAATTACTAGATAGCCTCTAGCTTTTGGAATTGAGAACTCTGTCTCCATTAACCAATTTTCAATTGTTCTGGACTTTTTTCCAAATAGACAAGACCGGATAAAATTAGTCATCAGAATAATACAGCCACTGTATAAATAATTGCTTTAAGTGTATCAAAACAAAATTCCTTAAATCATGGTAAGTTTAAGGTCATCTGATTTTTTCCATAGTCTAGTTATTGGCTTAATGTAGCATAAACTTTGAATTTCATGAAAAATCTATAATTGTTATAGTCACATGAAAGCCATGACTTGATGTGGCTAATCCCTCTTAGCCAAAAGTTCACAATGAGGTAGGCTTTTTATACTGAGACTCAACATGTTTAAAATATCTTGAACACTGCATCCTTATTATATAAGCTATTTGTGGATACTATGAGTTGTGCCTTTGTAGGCTTAAAAAAAAAATGACTTGACAACTAATCAACATGCCACAGGCTAGGTTGCTATAAAAACTTTCAAAGCCTTGTTGCATTCCCACCCACCAGGCTAGTAAGGCATATGCTACAGGCAATGGCAGACATCACGTTGCAACAGAGATAAAGGGGAAACCCCTAAGAACTACCATTTTATGAAGAAATAGGAAATTCATTCTGTACTATTGCTGTTAATCCTCTTTTCACATATGTAGCAGTAATAGATAGTTTCCATGAGAGTGCGCCTTTATTAATTTTGGTTAAAAGGGACAAAGACACTCTTAAAAAAAGTCACTTATAAATGTAGCTCTGATTCCCGTTGGCAAATATACCTAACACTAAGATCACTTTGGGATATCAAAGCAAATTGGACCACTGTTCAATAAACAGTGACTTGAGACCTTTACTTTGTTATGTACATTAGCCTCATACCATTATCTCTTAAAAGCTTAATTATTTGCAAACAATTGATCAAGATGTGAATTTGAGAAAGGAATGCTAGGACCACTGGGAGAGCTGCAACGCATTAGGAGAGCAAACAAAATTACCTTTAGATCTTACAATAAGAATTAACGATTGGGACCATATATAGGGCAGTGCAGTAGCTGAAATGTTCTTTCTGGAGTGTTTTCCATTTGATCTACATTAACACCTCAGGAATGAATGAAAGCTATAAAACAGTGATTATGTAGGGGAAGGCTAACCCTCCTTCCCAGAATCAATCCAACACATGTATATTGGGAGATTGCAGACTAGCTTTCCTGTGGAGGCTAGAGGAAAAGGGTGCCTCCAAGAGATATGCTCTAAGAATTATTTTGGGAAAGTTCGATGGTCTGTGTTATGCAGAAGGTCAAACAAGATAATCACATTGGTCCCTTCTGGTCTTGGAATTTATGAAAATAGGTAGCTAGTAGGGAAACAGAAATTCAGAAGAACTCAGGCTTACAACAAATAAGGGCTAAGGCATTACTGTAAAATAACGGGGCCAAATTCTACTTTTTTCTATTCAATAGGTTGCAGCAGTGTTACAGCACAACATTTGGCCTATCTGAAACCTATCACTTGTTCCTTACTATAAACCTAGTACTGAAATGTGGATTGACACTATTAATGTGTTTTTGCAGCTCTGTGGTATTACTTGTAATAATGATTTAGTACAGAAGTGATTGCTTAATAATCCCATCTGAGTCTGCATGCAAATGCAAATTTAACCCTAGGAGATTTGCCCAGGGCAATATAAACAGTTAAGGAACATTTGAAAAGGTAAAAATAACTTACAGAATTTAAGTCAGAGCAGTCATTTTAGCAGTAACAAAGCAATGAAACTGACAGAGAGAAAAATGTAATTTTCCATTACATTCTCTGTGAACAGTTTAATAAAACTGTACTTAGAGAGTAGCATTCTGGATAGAAAGTGTTGTTGTTTTGTTTTTAAAATGCTGCAGAGAACTTGTTTAACCAAACAATCAATAAGACTTATTTATTCTTTGACTACAGTCAGTGGGTAAAGAGAAACTCTACAGTAAATACAGATGGAAAGTGTCCAGACCCATATCTTAATGATACTCCTTGTCCAAATGTACTCCTTTCATCAAATTTTCCACTACTGACTGCAAATGTGGATGCCAGGACAGTGATACACTTTATCTTATCTGCCCTGGTAACCAAGTATCAATAACATTCCCTCCCTCATTGCTTTGCCCACTATAACAGCACATTGTAATGGTTGCAGAAAAATGGAAAATAATCCTGTACAGAGCTTGCTGCTGAGATAATGGAAGGCTAAGCTGTCCCTTCTCAAACCCCAGATTAGTAATTTCTTGTGACACAGAACTGCCTCTATACCCAAACTGCAAAACAGCTGTAACAAAGCACAGAGATAGAAGCAATTTTCAAGCAAAATGTTATATGTTATATTTTAAAAGGTATGGGAATAGGCACAGGAAGAACTGATCTAATATGAGGAGTTATGGCAACTGTCCAATATAATAACCCTTATCAAAGCATGTTCTGTTGCTTGGTTGAATATGGGAGAACAATTTCAGAAGTTCTTTTATCCTTTTCCTCCAGTCCTCTGCCTCCTCCACAGCTAAGTTTAATGCATTTATAGAAGATGACCTTGAGCTAAACTCTGGTATGTGATGGAGAGATACTTACTCCCCTCAAAAAACTCCCCCTCAAAAAAAAAAAAAGTCTACCACATGGACTTTCACTATATTAACCATAACATTCCTGTATTATGCTATAAAATGTTCTAATGAAATGTTTTTGAATGTATATATAGTTTTATTTTAAAGATTCTTGCTCAGCTATATTACGGGTCTAAACCTAGCTGTTCAATTAATAAACAGAAGAAGTAGGTGATCTGGTTAATACTGACAAATTACAAATCAGTTTTATATTTAACTTTAAATCTTGTTTAATCAAAACTTTATCACATTAAAAAATTTGATACCGGGGGGGGGGCGGCGGTTATATGTTGTACACGTGACTTGTTTATATTGTTCACAATTAAATTGATCTATGATACGTTTAAAAAAAAATCCATAATGCTTCCTTATTGTATTTCAGCTTTATGAATTAGTTTTACTGTTTCAGTGAATGCTTTTTTGTCTCCTGACTGCACATTATCAAAGAGACACTTTGTGCCTGCTATTTGCATTACAAAAGCAGTGCATGGTGTAGTCTAAGAACATAGCTTGAATTTATAGTAGTTGAGTTCTGTATCCTCACACATGCTGGAATCAAAAGAATAACTAGGGTGTCTACACTAGCAAAGTAGCCAAAAGCATTTGGAATACTATCAGTAAAGTCACAAGATTTCAACCTGCTTTCTTAATTCTCAAACGGTGTATTTAGATTGAGCAATAAATAGAATGCATTTAGACACAGTTTGCTCATTTTTCAATGAGTGGGTGAATTAGTTTGTAGATAAGTCCTATTCAGTAGCGGCTCTAAGAAGTTGCCAAGTTGAGGTGTACAGCTATGAAAATCAGCTGGGAAGCTGAAAACTAGATCTTGTTTGTCACATGGGAATGAGCTGCACATCTAAGGAAAAGCTAAACATTTTACAGCAATCGCTTTATTCTAAATACATCCACAAGGATACAAAAGAAAACCTTTTACAACTTTCGCACAACCAGTTACAAGTTTATCCCTGTAAACTGGCTCTACATATTGTCTATTTGATTTATTATTTAAAACTCATTTATTGGTTTTTCAATACATAAAACACATGTAGTGAGTAAACATAATAGAAGGATATATTCATATTAAATACACAAAGAAGACCTAGTCATCCTTTAAAATTATACACACACACACAAGCTTAACAAGCTAACCACTTCTCAATGTCATTTTAAGAACATTATTATTAAATTCCTGCACTGATAGTTATTGAAAAGTTAACTGTAAATGCAAAATCAAAAGCCATATTTCCTTTCTTTAAAGTTAAAAATACATAAAAACATGCAATATCTGAAGTAACTGTGGTACCTTTGCATATTTTACAATGTAAAGTGATACGTTGCAGTTTGGCTTCTACTACATTAGAGAATTCCTAAGGGACAGATTCTGAATAACAACTTACTCCACAAAAGGTCCTATTGATGCCAGTGGGAACCACTCAAGGAGTAAGGTACCATTCAAGGTGAGTAAAGGTATCCAGAATCTGGCCCTTAGTAAGGAAAATACACCATATAAAGTATCTGAACATCAAAAAAGGAGACCTAGTTTTGTTTGGGGAAGAATGGGAATGGGGGCAGACCTATACTGTTCAGTGGACAAGTTGCATTTTCCTGAGAAAATATGCCCTCCTTGCTCTATGATTCTCTCTTTCCATTTCCCTTTTGTAGAGAATTTCTTGCAAGAGCTGTCTATGACCCTGTTTTGCCATACACAAACGTGAGTATCCTCGCCAGCATTCAAGGAGAGATATGGTATGGCTTGGGACACTCTGCCAATACTTTTCTGGTGGCCTGCATCAATTTATGCGGAATGCAAGCATTCATTAAGGGGGAAAGGGGGGAGAAGAGGTGTGTGTGTTTGGGGCGGGGTGGGGGCAGGGGAAGTTCAGCTCATCCCCTACACAGGATATTATAGGAGCCAGAGAGTGAGTGAGTACAAAATGTCAGAAATGTGAACAGGAAGCACTAATACAGTAAAAGCCAACCTGTTCTTCAGACTGCATTTTCACATTCTGTACACAGTAGGCATCTGCTTGATTGGACAGTGTTCGATTATATATATTACAATATATTTTGTTAATTCATTACAGAAGTAATTCCTTGCTATTTTGTTAGTTTAGTCTATATGATATTATATTGGGGTGATGGACTTTCCCTTTCTGAAGTCCAGAGTGTTTTTTTTTTTAAAACATATCAATACTGTACAAAAGCCAACTGCATTAGAAGATAAATAGCTTAGGACAAAGGAATACGAAAAGGTGCATCCTTAAAATAAGTGACATTATCTTAATTATAATGTAGTACAAACAGCAGTGAAATATTACATGAGTGACACTGAAATAACAGAGTAAAGGCATTACCTAACTTCCAATCCAATTATAACTAAAATTCACATACTTAAAAGCAAGCTTTTTAATTAGTCCAACTTCACATCAGAAAGCTAATCACAGATCTCAAAAGGTTAAATCCATCTTTGAACAGTGCTCATAAAAATCTGCTCTCTGCCCCCCACCTTCTTCCAAGTTAAAAGCTCCTGTCAAGGAGGAAAAATCCACAACTCTAACAGAATGTTTCTGTGAATGTTGTATAAATAAGTAGTACACAGAAGAACCAAACTCCATAAAAGTCTTCTGTTGTTTTGTAGGGTGAGTCTGAGGCAGATTAATTCAGGTAAATATCTCCCAACTAGCAGCCTACTCTTAGTAATAATTCACTGTCCTTATCTGCATTAAATGACTTTATAACAGGTAGGCTTGGAAATATTCCAGTGTCTCTGGTAAATGATAGCAATAGAGGTGGTAATCCCAAGAAGCTTTTGCCAAACCTCTATTTGTGTTCTCTGCTTTCTGTCTTGCTGTGTTCTGTATTTCAAAGCCTCTCTCCTTATACTGTGGATAACAAGCTCCTAGGCACACCTTATTGGGTCACAAGATTACAGTGAAAGAACACTAAGGGCGTGTGGTCTATTCAA
Organism: Natator depressus; assembly: GCF_965152275.1. Lineage (NCBI taxonomy): Eukaryota > Metazoa > Chordata > Testudines > Cheloniidae > Natator > Natator depressus. Next base: position 192,778,126 of record NC_134236.1, read on the forward strand.
CAAGTTCCCTTACCTAGGAGTTCCCCCCTCAGAAAGTAGCACAACTGTCTTAAAGAGATAACACTTCATAGTACACAGCGTAACAACTGAACAGTTTCAAAATATTCTCTCAAACTCAACTGCCTTCTCTTGCACAGCACCCAAAAGGTTTTACAAACAGATTTACAAATGCACACACACAGCTGACCATCTAAAATGCCAACATAAAGAGGTTTTACATTTACAAATTTTCATTAGAAAAAGTACCATGGAAGGAGATGAAAAATAAAGCTGCTATTTTGAAATGTTTCTTTGTTAGCATCAAAAGTCCTCGAACAGATGCCCTGTCCACCATTAAATATTCACAAGATATCCTTGTAAAAGAATAAAGAACACACAACGTATGGGCAAAAATCACAATGTGTTCTTCATAAAAGAAAGATGCATTTAAAGATCCAGAAAAACCTACAGAAACAGCACTGTTCCCAATATAACTAAAGACTCTTGGAACTGGTACACATTCTCTGGCGTTAATTTTCCCACTTAAATTACAGTGATGGTGTAGCCTCATCTCATTAGAGATCATTGTCCCCAGTAGACAGTTGTGTTTATGGGGGATTCTTGCTGTTCCACACCTGCTGCTCAGGTTGCTATGTGATAAAGAGTGCATACAAACAGCAGACTTGAGCTTGCTGGACTGCAACTGATGAGCCCAGGCTAATTCAGGGGTGATTATGTAGTTTACTGGACCACTAAACCTCTTTAAGCTTGTAATTACTGCCTATTTGAGTAAAGAACATTCAAAAGCAATTCACTGCATCATGCCTGCCACAGCTGGAAGCAGGCTGCCAGCAGTCTGTGGGGACATTAAAATCTACAGGGACAGGGATTCAAGCACAGCTAGTAGGCACTAACAGCAGCTTCAGCAGCCAAGTGTGTTCACATTCCATCTCACCTTTTCTGACCAGGCATACCATTAAAGGTGCAATGAAAACTATAGAAAAGCAATAAAGATGACAAATAATGGTATATAATTGAAAGAACTGCATTTTAATGACTTTTCCCCTTATCTCAGGCTAATTTTTTTAAGCTTTTTTGTCATGCTAAGGGGGAGGTGGGGATGCTTTTTACAAAATCCATGACATGGATTTAGAATGCTCTTGTTTCCAAGTATTTTTTAAACAGTTTTAGAAACAAAAAGTGCCTCTTGTTTGTAATTGTAAAATAAATGTGACATCAGCCCCCATTATGATTTTCTAGCAATGTCTGTGTACAAATGATTTCCATTTGAGATATTCCAGTTGTGAAATTAATTTAAACAGAACCACACAATAACAATGATATTTTTTACTTATACAAATTCATCTTTTGCCTTGTGCTTTGCAAACAATTAATCAATCCTCATAAACAGCACTTCTCAGCAAGGAGTATTACTCTATCCACTCCAACCGTTCAAAAAAAACACAAATCAGGCTCCCCACATCATGAGAACACTTTAAAAATAATAGACTTCAGATTCTTTTTATTTACCTTCAGGATTTTGAGCTTTTAGGATTCACATTTTCGATCTTCTCTAAGAACTTATTTTTCCTTTTAAATGAGAAATGGAATTCTCATGTAATCACCTGACTTCAGGAACTGGGGCTTTAGGAAAAACACCAAATATCGTGAGACTTGGGAAAAACGTCACAAGAGCTGGCAACACCATGTATTTTACACAGAAATAAACTGAGGCACAGAGACACTGAGAATCTTTCCTGAGGTCACATAGTAAGTCAAGGGCAAAGCCTCGAATAGAACACAAGTCCCTGACCTGTGCAAGTGGAATTTTGCACCCGTGTGATGCTTCATTGACTTAAACAGGACCTCCGTCTGGGCCCATGTGTATCCGACTGCAGGACTGGGGACCTAGACTCTCAAGTCCACTGCTCTAACCACTTGACAATATTGCCTCACACAATAATATTTTGGTGTTTGAGGTCAGACTAGATGATCTAATGGTCCCTTCTGGCCTTAAAAATCTATGGAAATGTTAATTAAGTAAAAGTGCATCTAATACACTTGCATGGAATTTACTCTAAAGAAACAGATATCAGAATTCATCAGTATCATTCTCATTCTTGCTAACCATCACAGCTGCTTCATACATGTGTGTTTGTCTGTCTAACAAACCAAACAAAAAAAGAAAACCCATCACATGCTTTTTTCATGGCTGTTGATGCAGCTGTCACGTGGCTGTAAATAAATTAAAGGGGTCCAGACCTTAATGAAGGTGAACCAGTTTCTCTTTTCACCTAAGCTTTTTGTCCCTTCTTCTAAAATGTCTTAATACATTCTAGCCACAGGAAGAAATATTTATTATATAAATATTTCTTATTGTGGATGGAGAGAGCAAAGCAACTCTTGTTGCCAAAAACCAGCTATTAAATGATAATATAAAAACATTATGGAAGTTTATTCTGAAAAAGAATGTAAATTCCAAGGAGCCAAAAGCCACAGCAATTCTCTGACTACTCCATTCAAGTTCCAAAGATCTAGGAGCTTATAGGTTATCCAGATATCATTCTTATTAATATTCATTAAGTAGGTCTACTTGCATTTTCATAAGCTGTGAAGGTAGCACAAGAAACAATCAGAATTCTTTAACACAGAGGCATTATCAATTCAACATCTGCCAAATAGGTAGTATACAGATCTGAAGTTGAAATTCAAATACAATTTACCTGTACTAAAGCTGGTTTTCATGAAACTGTTCACATTCTGATACAGGGCAAGCTATTTAAATGTTCTCTCTTCTTATTCACCTACAATTCAGCTTTTACATCTCTGATAGTTCATTCTCCAGTATTTTTACCTTTATCACTAGATTCTCTCATAAATTGCATTCTTCATACCCTAGCTAATGAGTTTTCTTCGGTTAAAAGTAGATGTCCCATTTTTATAGGGACAGTCCAGTTTTTTGGGACTTTTTCTTATATAGGCACCTATTACCCACCACCCCCATCCTGTTTTTTCACAGTTGCTATCTGGTCACCCTAGTTAAAAGGGATTAAGTTTAGTTCTATTGCATATATGAATAATACAGTCAAGTTTAAACTGTAAACTTAACTAATCCATTCTGCTTTCTGATTAGAGAATTTATCTACACAAACTTATGGTGTAAAATCTCTGACGGATTCAGGGTGCAGAACTGTGTGCAGTTTTTGATCAGGGCTGGTTAATTTTGTAACTTACATTTACTAGGAGAGAGATAAATTTACAACTCTTAAAAGGAAAAAGTGCTCTAGTTAATTGTTTATCCTAATTATCAAAGGACTCTAGCAGATAATATTAATGAATTTAAATGTAAAATGGACATGCTTTTACAGAGTAATAATATTCCTACCTAGACCTACTGAGACAAAGCAAGGGGTGGAGGAAACCTTTGGTTCTCTTCCTCCCCACATTTCTAGTTCCATCCTTAAATTAGCAGCAGATGTGTTTGTTCACTAGACCACAATGTATTGATCCATATGATTTATTAAGAACATTAATTGTATGAAAGGCTTAGACTTGAGAAGGGTTTATGGGATCTTATTCCTCTGGGCTGGGGACATGCTTGGACTCTTTGGAGCCCTCTCTAAAGAACCAATCCATTTCCTGCTGAAGTCAATGGGAAAACTCCCGATGACTTCAAATGGATTTTGATGAATCTTTATGGGCCAAACCCTATTGCTCTTACTAACACTGTGTAGTACTTTGGATTTCAGTGAGACTGCTTGTGGAGCGAGGTGCTTCCTGTGACTAAGGGAGGCAGAATTTGCACACTGAGCAGTTACAGTGAAGTCAATGGAACTATTGGTAGGGTGAAATCCCGGCCCTATGGCAGTCAGTAGCCATTCTCATCAGTTAAATGGAGCCTGGTGGATTCCACCCAGAATATGTAAAGTTAAATATCTCCTTAAGTCTTTGCAAGATCAGGGCCTAAATGAGAATCTGATGCTGAATGATCCACGGAAAGGCATTGACAATTATCTCAGTGGAGGCCTCTTTCCTACCCTCCGAGTAAGAGAAAACGGGTCACATATATAGCCACCTAAAGAGGATTGGCAGGGGGAACTGGAGAACCCCAGTACCAAAGGAAACAGTCTACAAGACCCTGTTTTGAATGGTTTTCAGTCAGCGGCCAGACACACCAACAACAAACCACACTTGGATGCCTAGGTAAGTACCACCATTATATAGGCAATCAAATTTTCACAGAAACATTTAGATTTAATATAGCTTTCAGCACATTTATATGATATGATATCCATTAATAATTCAGGAAGATAACAACACATTAATTTATTTTGTCAATGCTAAGCTTGAAAAACTTGCATGCCTTTTTTCCTCTCTTGACCAGCACTCCACTTTCATTTACAAAGACCTGAATGAAAGTAGCTAAAGACCAAAAAAAAAAAAAAGTCACCATTAACAAGTCATAAAGTAATAGGGAGACCAGGTACATTTGATCTTGTTGCATACATGAACCTTTCTCAGATGACTGCTCCAATTAAAAAAATGTAAAATTCTATCATTTTGATTATACCAAATGATGAACTTGATTATTATATGCATATATTTTGTTGAATGGCTTCATTTATTTTAATAACAAAGAGACACTAGATCTTTACAGATGAAAGTTTTATTTCATGGCTTCAGTGCAACTGGGATTTTAAAAATCTGTGATATTAACCAAAATGGGATAATGGATGTTCTCAGGGGCCCCACTTTATAACATTTTATGCAGGGCAAAACTGCGTGAGAAATAACAAAAATGTTGTTTACCCCTATTTTAAAGAATGCAGTCCTGGCTGTAGCGTCAGAGGCTCTGCAATTGTTTTTCATTTCCTTCTCATGTTTCTGAATGGTACATCTTCAGTAAAATGTGGCCACAGAAACACTGTGACAAAGGAATTAGCTCCCTAAAGATTTATAAGAAGTGTACTGAAAGACACTGTTTGCAAGATTTTGGGGAAACAAGAGTATGATTGCAATACACTTGCTTTATCTGTAACAAACTGCCTAGGAAGTTTTCTTGGCAACAGCAAATTGCAAGAAGGTTAAATCCCACTTGAGATCTACTGATGAAAAGCACTAGATAAGAGGTAGGTATTATTATTAAATTTTTAGGAGAGTTAATTCCTAATGATAAATCAGAAGCACCTTATCTAAACTTGATCATAGATTGTACCATTCTAAGTAACTTCTCTCTATTCACTTTTTTAATATTAAAAATGGTTCATATGCTTCTCAGAAATGTGTGTGAAACATTAAAGTTGTTTGTTGTATCACAAACAATAAAAAAAAATACACTTCTTGTAAAATCAGGCCAAAAAAAATAAAAATAAAAATAGCATCTACATGATAAATGTTTTATAGAAGGTATCTCCGCCCAAGATGGCAGCTCCTGATTAATGGCTGTATCATCCTTGGCTCCACTGCAGTGAGGCCCCGGGTCTGATCTGACAAACATCCCCTTCGTCTGCAGCCAATCACCAGATGTAAGCACATAGTCCCTGTCAGGTTGACATATCATTCCTACGACAATGTCAACGAGTATTAATGTTCAATTATCTGTCCTAGAAATAACCCTCGCCTTTATGCATTGTGTAACTGCACGCGTGGCACTGTGGTAATCCAAACGACAAGGGCAGAAATGCCCGCAATAACCCAGTAGCTGTGAGTCGGCTTTCCAACATTGTGATGACATTGCCTTGCGGTATTGAATGAGGGACTTTTATTTTCTTTGGGGGGGGAATTCATGTTTGAAGACCCCAAAGACCTTTATTACCCTCTTAGCATGTTTGCATGTAAGTAGTTCTTGCAAGCCCAATAAGCATGCTTCAAACCACTCATATTTTGATTTCACTACTACACAGAGCCACTTGGTTTTTATGTAGGACTATAAGCTGTTGATTATTTTGCAGTGTCTTTTTATTTCCTATACTCAGGTGTATATCATTTACCATCAGACAAAAGTGACAATAACAGCATCTTCTAGTGCTGTGTCAAGATCAATTCAACTCCAAACAGTAGAGCTAAACCAATCTGTCCAAGAGAAACATTATGGGAAGCGGTAGTTAAGGAAAGTTAAAAATAAGACCTCCAGCAGAGGGATGATTTAAGAAATATACACAGGTTCATTCCACCTGATGTCTCTTACTACTGTTCAAATATTAAAATTATTGATCACTTTAAGTCTAGACCAAATTCACATCCAGTTCCCAGAGTAAAGACCTTGGCAAATGTCCCTTCCTTTAAATCAGTGTTATGCCACAGCATTTTTTATTCTAATAGGCTGCAGAACAGTTTGTAAAATTTTTGTTACTCTGGCATATTTTCCTTGAACTAACATTCAAAGGTTATCAGCTGTAAGTTATGCTTCCTAAATCTTCTTATAGAACTCACAGTCAGAGGGAGGGAGGGAGGAGGAGGAAGTTCAGTGATAAGTAGTGCCAGCTCTAAGATAAAGAGTCCTCTACAAAATCTATGTTTATTTAGACAACCATCTAACCACAGTACAGATTTAAAGAACCCAGGTGGTATGGTTAATATAATAATATAACTACTCCTCTCTCATCAGGGCTCTATTACATTTCTACAGCAAGTGAAGTATGGTCAAATTCGCAATGTAAGCAACTGTACAAGTTTAAATATCAGGGTTTTCTGTAATAAGGAACAATTTAATCTGTAAATATAAATTACTGGAGACTTTGGCCTAAAGAGTTCACTGTATCAATTTAACATACAATGAAGATCCCATTTGGAAATATTTCCATCAAAGGTTATTCAAAACACCTTGTAATAAACATATTTACCATATGATCCCACTGAATTAAATTATAATAGAATCTCAAGTTTATATACAGTACTGCCATTCACCATAAAGGTGCTTTACACACTATAAAGAATCACTTATATGGCATCACCTCAGTGGACGGACGGACGGACACACACACACAGAGAGTGTTGACAGGAATCAATCCACACAACAGTGAAAGCACACCTCTACAGAGGAATGCGGCAACTATCTTAGCAGCATTAGTGCAATAATGCAAAGCACTTAACGTCAGGACATAAGGAAGAATACCATAACCCCTGTAGCCAAAGGATGATTTAATCTACACATTCAGCAGTAATATCAAATTACAATGTAAAGTTTATAAATAGCAAATTAGTTTATGACTCAATTTCTCCTGTTATTTGAGCCCAAACTAACTTGCCTCCTATGTATTCAAAATATTTCCCCCCCCTTCCTTTGATAATTCACCCCACTGTTTACTCAGTTACTTTATGTCGGTGGAAGTGATGAATGTTGCTGAGTGCCAGTTTTTTTGGTCCAAGATGAATAACCCCAAGGAGCAACTTACACTGAGTCCCAGGCTCCTGTCAGCTTCATAATTGATGATGTTTTCCCTGAAAGGGGTGGGGGATTGGGACACATTAGGGCTCAATGGGGGAAGTAAGCTGAGTGAATTGACTCAGCAGCTATGTCTTTTGACGATGGTTCCTAATACATATAAACTTATTACTGCCAAATGTACTTTAACATCGGGGGGGGGGGAGGGGAATCAATCTATTTAAATGCAACAATGTAATACCTGAAGTTTAAAAAAAGTGAACTTTTGTACTGGCAAGTGTGGAAGAACATTTTAGTCAACTCTGTTCTTTCTGAAGTGCCATTTGCTACTAAACTAAAAATGAATTTGCAAATGTAAAATGCAAGGACTTAAGAGGACTAGCACAAAATGATTGCTATAAAGCCAATGTATCTCTTTCTAATCTTGTTCTCAAATGTCCCATGACTTTTATAACAAAGATGTGCATGGAAATGCGCATACTGTATTTCAAATGTAGATTTTATGTCAGCATATTTTTATAGCAATTCTGAGAGCAGTTGCTCCACTTCTTATCTATGCAATCTGGAAGTAAAGCAGGCTCCCTGCCAAGTCACTGACAGCATATCTTGCCCAGGTTGCCATGGGTGACTAGCGAGTTGACAACCTAGGGATCCAGCAAAGAACAGCCACTGACTAATGGCTTCTAGATTCCCAGTGACCTTTGATCTTTAATGGTCAGGACAAAAACAAATGATCTAGTTCAGGAGGCCCCCCTCAAACATGTATTTTAAGAAAGCAGTTATCAAATAAACAAGGATTGCTATGTTTGCTGTATCTACAGCAAAATGAAAATGCTCAGATCTTTACCTTCACACAATACAGAAACAGAAATGTGAGCACATAAAAATGGACTTCTCACAAACATATTATTTCATTTGTCACACACAAAATAAATCAAGAAAATCAATTGCTAAGACTAGTAAGGTTTATAAAAATCACTAAGAAAATACAGGCAATTTTCTGTCACTGACACAAAAAGTTGCCAAGGTTGGCAACTGTGCTAGAAGCAATTGCAACATGTATCCAAAATCTGTGCATAGTTTCTGTCATTAGAGATTTGGTGCTATTCTGACACCAAGGGCTATCAGCTCTAATATGCTACAGCAAAGAGGCTGGCGGCTATAGTAACCATAGAGCATGCTGTCCGAACCTTAATGATAACTTTCATCACTGCATATTGTCACCATAGCAATGAAGCTAGATGTGGGCAAATGACAAGGTTCTGTCACCAGCTCCATATTACACAGCCTGGGCCTGACAGCCTTCAGGACTATTCTCTCATCCATCCTCAATATGCAAATACATTTTCAACAGGCCCAAAAGTAATAAACTGTCCTTCTGCAATGTCATCATTTTACAGGAGCTACCAGTAGTGGTGTGCAGTTGTTAGACCCAATGAAAACATTTTGTTTCACTCTCTGGTCAAGCTCTCACATTTTTGGAAAATGGAAGCAGAAAATAAAACTAACAAATATTTGAAATATGAAAGATGCTGCAAAGAACAGAAGTGTGGAGGAGGGCTGGGGGGAATGGAAATTGATAAACACAGTAAGTGCCACTGGAATGAAGTAGCATTTGGATTCTGTATCAGTGTCCAGTGGGAATTTAACGGTTAATTTTCTTTGGAAGAATGTTAGCAATAGGCATGCAATATATTGTGATGATCTAAAACTGTATTTAATATTTATATTATATATGTATACAAACTTTTATACACTGCTACTTGCATGGACAGAGAGATTTGGGAGGAACACAGGATAACTGGCATTGCATGTCAGGCTGTCAGTGGATCTCCCCCTAAACATTCTGTTCTGTCTTCACCATTGCATCAGTGGTGCCACCACAGTTTTACATTATTCTTCCAAGAGACTGCACAAGCAGGACAGTTAACTTTGTCTACTTCCCTGCTGTCATACCTAGAAGTAATTCTGGAAGTAACAAAAGTCTTTGACAACAATACACTCACATTTAGAGGTATTCTACTTAGTCACCCTATCTGAACTTCATCTCTGTTTAGAAGATTCCACTCAGGGTCAGTTCCTGCTCACCTTACTTATATAAGTAACCCCACTGATATCAATGGGAGTACTCACATGAGTAAGGTGAGCAAGCTATAGCCCTCCGCGATAAACTTCTTTAGCCCTTTGTAGCATATATTTCAATTAATATCTTGTTTTGTGTTTAGAGTCATACAGAATAATCTGATTTAATGTCGTTGTTCCATATATTGCATAAACTCTTTCGACATGTGGAAAGCCATCTTTTAATTATTCTTAATTCAGACTCACTTACATGTGATATTTATTAGTTAACACATTCAATATATCCCTTCAGCGTGCAACACACTTGCTTTTCAATTGCAGGTTTATAAAAAAAAAGTTCATGCAGTGAATTTTCAAAACAGATGTAGCGTACCATAGAAACAACTAAGCAACCAATCTTCCAGGACAAATGTAACACAGAAGAACAACTAAACTGAAACAAAAATTCCACATATACTTTAAAACATTATTGTCTGTAATTTAATATAACAATATTTCTAGGCCTATAACCTTGCACACAGAGGCAATTTCCCAAGCATTAATACTTAAATGGGTCATACGCACCACATCTGTCATTCTGTCCTGAAGTCTATGAGGCACAACCAAGACTCTGCAAGCCTATTGATTTTTCTAGCATTTGCTTTAATTTACTTAACCATTGAGAAATCCATCAGTACATAAAGGGCAACTGTCCATTACTGCCTCATTTGCAGACATTCTTTCCCCTCATTTTTTGGTAAATATTACCCCTTAAATCGCTGTGCGTTTACAGTGTAAAAATGAATCTGAAAAGTGCTCACACCTGTTTCTGTTCAGTAGCTGCTGAACTGAGGTATATGCAATGTGCTTAAAGATAGAATAAATATCTACACGTTATTACATCTGTGTGCAAAGGGTGGTAAATTAGATCCTAATTACATTAACAGGGATTCTGCCTCCCAGCTTAAATTTTACATGAGCACTCTGTAAAAATCCAAAAGCTCTGCTGTGGTTTCTTTACGAGCTGGTGATTACAGCTACTTCCTATGCGGTCACTAAATATTCTGTTTACAAATAAATGAAGAAGCTTTGAGCCAACTTGCCAGGGTAATAATCCATTCCCCCCCCCAGCAAACCTTCGCCACATAAGCATGGCAACAATCAGAAGCCCTGGCTTCATCTAATTACTCTATCACATAATTTCACAAATTGCCTTTTCACTGGGGAGCCAAGTGCAAAACACGCTCACAGTGGGATTTCAGGCAGCAGCTTTCATTTACTACTCATTTCTTGTTAAATTAAACACAAAAACACCAGTTGTGCGAAAGAAGTCAAAAAGAATGCTTGCAAATGAGCCAGACAAGTGTATCTCACATTTATACCATTCTCACAAAATAGCTCATTGGCAAGCTGTATTTTTAATGGCACGGTTATATCCTTTAACCCTCTGAAGTCCTTGTGTATTTCTACAGCAAGCATTTGCACTTCTGAAAATCAGAAGCACAGAGCCTTATAATCTAGTCAAACATACCATTTAAACTAATATCAACAATGTAAAAATTGCAACAGTGGATGCATGTGTCCTATTGGCCAGTATCACAAATGTTTTGTTAATAACCTAGAGTGGTTAATATCTTGCAAATCCCCTCCCTGTAGCTCTGTCCTACAATTAACAGAGTTTAAAACATCTCTCCTATGTAACAGCTACAGCACTGGTAGGGCCAAATTATGCCCTGATTTACACTCCATGTAGCCCCATCAACTGCAAAAGGGTTTTTACAGGGTATAACTCAGGGCAAAATTTGGCTGCTGAACTCTAAGGACCACTGTATTATACCAATTTTATGTAAAGGACAATAAATCTAATAAATAAATCTAGCTCATCAAAACTTTATACTATATAATACACACAATTCCTACTTCATATAGGGCCCAACTCTGCATGGTGCTGAGAAGCAAATGGAACTAGAAGGCATTTGGGCCTCCCCTTACTAATTAACTGAATCTTAACAAGACAGGATTCTAGTTGAAAAATAAAGAACACAAATTATTTTGAAAATTATTGCTGTGAGTGTCCCATTGCCAGGGCACATGAACTAGAGGTTACATTACTAGAAGAGGACACTTTACATAAACGTGTACAAAACTAAACACCGCCATTTGTAATTAAAGCCATTGCTTTTGTAGCACTAGAGCCAGTAGGTCAGGTACCGTTTTACATCACAAATCAGTCCTTTATGCATGTAGATTTGCCAGCATTATCTGCCCAGGGACAAGGAAACATTAGCAGCAGCTGTCTGTGCGCTTCTACACTGAAAATTCTATTCACACAGACAGGTGGAGTAATTTAAAAGCCAATGTGGTGCAAGTTTGATGTGACTAATGCCACTGTTTACTAGAATGCCACCATTACTACGGTTTATGAAAACATTACTAAAATTATATTTTATTCATAAGAATACTAAGATTCTAGTTATCAGCTTTAAAATGATCCTACCCCAAAGCTGTGGTTAATAACCCTCCAGGGTTTACAACCTGCTGCACTGAAGAAAATATAGCTGGATTCCAGCTTGGTGAACAATTGTATCTTCACAGTCTACTGTACCTTCTTCATAAGACAAACTAGAGACGTAGCTCTCGGGCTTACCTGCCACACGGCAGAAAAAACCTTAAGGAAGGCTGTCTGTTATCCAAATACTATTTGGCTTTAAGGCCCAAATCCTATATCCACTTAAGGGGGTCCAAGGTCTGGGTGGCAAAACCTGATGGTTGTATCTAGGTTTTTCTTTTCTTCTGTAACTGTCCAGGTAGGATGCAAAGTCAGTATCCCCTCTGAGCTCATGGCAGGTAAGCACTAAAACTCAATCAGGGGGGTCTTCTAATTATCCAAAGCCATCTAGAAATTAGGGTATGTTCAGGTCCATTGTGAATACAATCATTAGCCAGAGACCCCAAAAGTCTGGCAGAATTTAGCTGACCTGAATCATACATCTCCCCGCTCTTCTAGTCATGGATTGTTCCACTTCATCACTGCTGTCTTGAGAGAATGTTGTGGACCGAAGGAGTCCCTTGACATCAGACACTGTCTCCCTCCCCAACTTTTAGGAAATTTTTGAAACCTGTTATTTCCAAAGCCATTTCAGGCATGATCACGTTTGGCCCCACAACTCCATTTTTCTCCTGTGTTAGACTCCCTCACAATGTTTTATTTACCTACATTCTAAGAGGGGCTTTGTTTTTGAAAAAAAAAATCAGAATGATTTCAGTATGTTAATATTGTCCATCTCGTAACAAAAAAAAATGGTTTATCACTAATAAAGAAAGGAACAGTTTGAGGCGTACTTCTCTGGGCAGTTTCCTGTTTATAAGACAGAAGATCCAGCAATAAATCTTCTAGAACCTACTTTACTGAAATGGTAGCACACTACTGAAAGTGAAGGGAATCCTTTATTAAAAAAAGACTATGGTTCCAAATCGAGAAGTCCAGGTGCAAGATGGGATAAGTTAGATCATTGTACACCAACAGACTTTGTTAGTCTTATTTATACTCTGCCTTTATGCAAGGGATTCTAAATTGGTGTAATTTACATGGTGAGGAACTGGAAGGTGTAAATAGTAGGGCTGGTCAAAAACTTTTCACTGAAGCTGGGTTTTTGACTATAAATACAGAGAATAAAACAAGTTTTTGGACTTTTTTTTTTTTTTTGCACTTTCTGTGGAAAAACTCACCTTCTTGTCAAAAAACTGAAAATGTTTGTTTTCCAACAAAAAAGTCAACATTCCCTGCAGAGGGCAAAAAACACAAAATATTTTCTGACCAGGTCTTGTAAAAAGATGTAAGTTAAAACAGGATGGGGACTGCTTTAACTTACACTGAAGAGCTGGAAGAAAATGTATGCTATACTATCATGGATCCCCATAGACATGGATGCAGATGATGTAAGCAGGCATAGAGGAATCTAAACTAGGGCACAGAAGTCTAACTCACACAACTTTGTGTATTACTTCTGAATCTGGCCCTGTTTAAAAAAAGAGTTAATTTTACACAGCAGATTACCATGCCTAACCCTTCTCGGGCAGTGCACTATGGCACTTTCACCTGACCAGATTAAGCCTCTTATTAGTTTACACAGGTGCTTCATGAAACTCCTTAAAAACTGGTATTCACTCAAGGAGCCAGGAGCTTCAGGCTCGAAATTTACATAGACATGTCATTTGTGTCTGAAGAACAGTGCAGACTTCAAGAACTCTCTGTTGTAGAAGCTGTGTTAGAGGATGAACTAGGCAAACAACGAATAAATTTAGCCAATGAATTTTGCCTCGTTTCTTGTTTGCCACAATATTATTACGTAAATGATTTGCCACAATATTCCAACTTCCTTTAATGTATCGGTTATTCAAAATTCACCAAAATGTTCCTGTGAATAATTCTGGATCTGAAATTTGTTGGCATGATTTTTCCCCTCCCCAAAAATGTTTGGTACTTAAATTCAGGTAGTTTTGACTGGACAGATACAGGAGGTCATATTATATGTTTCTGTCACTTTATTGAATGAGGTTAACCCAAGAATCAGGTCTCCTCCATGAATAATTACAGTAGATTAAAAAAAGAGACTGCTTTCCATGAACATTTTCCAATATTCACTCCAATATTGTATTTCTGCAAATACTGCTCATAGTAAAGTCGTTTCTGAAAACGGAACACAAAAGGTGTTCAAGTACAATTAAAGCAAGTGTAATTTTAACATTTGGGTGGATATTTATAGTTTAGTTTTTCAGTTTTCCTCCAACTCTCAGAAGATTTGGATTTTTGCCCCAAACTATAAAATAATGTGTTTCATTGGCTTCTGAGGAATTGAAATTCTTTGACTTTATGGTGGTTTCCACACACATATTACAATGGCTACAAGCCAGGAGGTGGGAAAAAATCTGCAACAAAGTAAGACAGGATTTATGGAAGAAGGATTTCTCTTAAAAAAAAAATCTAGTTGGTCTACTGGATAGATTTTGGCTTCAACCAAAATGCTTTCAGAGGTCATGTGGCGCTAAAGACAGATATTATAGGTCAGGCAGTTTGGACAATATGTTGTTTTAATCAGAAGTCAAATTTCCTTTGTGGCCCAAATGATAGAAGCCTGAAAAAAGATGGGCTTATAGAGAATGATACCAGCCTATTGGCTTGGTAGGGTAGAGGCAGAGGAGTGTCTGTTTGAAGAGAGGCGTGATCAGTGGAGGAATCCATTCGCAATCTACTGACTAGAACTTCTCATTTATGATCCAACATTAGCCAAAAAACAGTCAATACCATGTTTTCCTCTACGGGGACAATTTAGCTCAGATGAGGAACAACAACAATATACAAGGTGCTGTCTTTCAGAACAGGGAATCTGTGATTGAATCCAAGAGCTTTCATCTGGCGTATGAGATAGGCAGGGAACGTGAAAGAATTGACAGTTGAAGGACATCAGCAACTAGGCTGCAAGAAAAGCAGCTTCCACGGCAAAGCCTAAGTCTTTTCAGCCACCTCAATCATCATGTGGAATAATTCTTTAGGTGAAGAGCAAGTCAAAAGCAACAGTTTTGGGGAAGATTAAAGTGGTCAAGCTTTTTCCATCTTTTGCCAGACTATCTCTGCACAAATTGTGATGTCAATAAATTAATTTGCATGCAGCTATTTGAATCCTGGTTCTTTTTATCTTCCAGAGATTTCTACTCAGGTTCATATTCTTTGTTGGAGAGCATGTCGACAGATCTTCAGGATAATTTTCATCCCTTACTATGAAATGCTGTCTCTCAATCTGTGAAGGAAGATTGGGTTCATCGTGCCATCCTTTTAGTTAAAGATGCCTTCCTCATCCATGAATCCTGGACACCTGTCACTAGGAAGGCTTACATATTTTTTTATTGCATTGTCCACAATAAAATTAAGTGAAAGAGAAGACATATGTTTGGAGAAAAAAGAAAAAGTCTCTGAGTCCATATTGAAATATAACTCTGTTATGTTGGCAAACTCCATGAGATCTATGGTATTTTGCAGTGTAAACATCAGCTGTGCAAGATGAAGTTAGGAAGGGTTAATTTAAATTGTACTGTTTCCTTCTAATATTTCCAGCCAATCCTTCTGAAGAGGAGAAGAACAGAAAGAATATTTCTGGTTTCAGTCAGTCCTTTCCCTTTTTATGCTGTCAGCAGGCCAGTGTATGCTCTCATGTGCTGTGCCTGTGACTACGACCTCGGTCCACATTCTAGATGGACCTACACATAGTCTGAGAGGCACATTAACCACATTTGCATTTCTGCAAAACTGTACATTATTTGAAGAGCGACCAGAAAAGACTCAAAACAGAGCCTGCTTTAACTGTGAATGTAAAAAGTAGTTAGCTTGCGAAGTAACCAAACATATATGTGAAATATATTAAATTTAAGCAATATGACATGATTGAGTATTTTAATGTTAGAATAATATCATCAAAAGAAAAACATCCTGGTATGACATATGCTCCTTAACTGATCTAATTATGATCACAAATTTAATCTTACAATATTCTAAAACAATAGTCCCTTTCTAATAAGCTCTTTCTGCCAAATAAAATCATTGCTAAAAAGCTTTTATTTTATTTATTTGTATATTTTCCATTTTTTACAAATGTATCAGGGTTATTATTTAAGATTCAAAATCTAGACATAGCCATGGAGAAAACTTATTTTCACTCTACAGACAGCAAATCCTAGTAAGTATTTTGTCTCATCTGCCATTTCAGTAAAACAAACTCTTTAGAAAATTCTTGCAAATGATGTTAAAAAAAAATTAGGAAGTCTGATTAAATGACGGGGTTTACCTTGAGCAAATCCTTGGCTCATTCATATTTTAGATCATGGTAATTTGTTTTTAAAAAGGTGTTTGAAGTCCTAGAATTTACCTCTTGGCACCATTAAAAAAAATGTAGTTTATAATCCCCTAATGGGTTTAAACAAAGTCTTCAATAGTTTAAATTGTTATTAAACATCTTTTGGGATTATAATTTTATGGGGGTTTTTTTGTGCCTGATTACATGATGAATGTGTAGATCATCAAATACTCATCACAGGACCAAACCAATTACATTGCATAATCCCCCAAATGAAATGAGGTTTTGAATTCCAATGTTTTAAATTATCACGGATTTAAAGGATAGAGAGCGCTCACGACTAGATTCAAGGGGTGGACGAAACATGTTTTTTTAAACTGATTTTAAAACACATTTTAAAGCTGAGAAAGGAGGAATTGATGGGATCAAGGGAAGACTTGCACGAACAGTATGTCCAGGGTTAAAGCAGAAATTATACCTGCCTTTGTCACAATTACGTTTATACAGATCTTCCTACAAACCTCACTTGAGGCCATTTATTTCAACGAGGAGTTCTGCTTAAAAACTGATGTCATGATACAATCCTTGCACATTAACTGGTCTCAAATATAGAATTTGGGGCCCAAAACATCTTGTCATGTACTGCATCACAAAAAAATGTTTTGATAAAACTTGCTGACTTTTACATATAACACCATGATGTTTTGACAGAACATCAGGCTTGAGACAAACACCCTGCCATGCCATCAGAAGAAATCACCCAAATCCCAGCCTTATTTTGGTTGATACATTTACTGTTTTAGGATCCCTTGCTGTTTGGGTATGTTCCACCTACTTTGCCATAATGCACCAGCTTTTGGGTGATAAGCAGCTTCTTGGACTGTTTTACAGTTTTATAGCAGATTTTATATAAATTGTGATGTATGTGAGACAACTTAACATGCTCACTTATGTAAATTACAAGGGTCACAGATGTGTTTTGCCTAACTAATAGCAAAATTGGCCACCTGTTCCAGTGTAGAATTTTAATAAAACGTAAGCATCAATGTCAGAGTAACAGTGGCTAAAAATATTTCGTTTTAAGCTGCCAGTGTGGTCACTATTTTTAATAGTATTTTAACTACTGGTGTCCTAATTTTTCTCTATGCTAAAAATAATAGCAGCAGCCAATCTGGATTAATTTATCCCCCTGAGTGTCCCTGCATGCACAATCTACAAACAGAGAAGACAGTACTTGTCTGGCCTTTGGACATACACTAAGTCTGTCCTGCTGCATCACTGAAAATAATGGGGATTTGCTGAATGACACTGCTCTGGGAGTATTGTACAAATATGGCATTCAAGGAGTTAAAGCCTTGATTTGGGGTTTTTTTTTCAACAAAGAGAGAGTTTATTTTTATGTGGAAAATGAGAATTAAAGGGCAAACATTAGAAAAGGAGGTTCCTGTCTGTACACAGAAGACTTGATTTTTTTTAATGTAATAACTGCATAGAGAAAATTAAAACCAATCTATACACTTTCTAAAGATTGTATTAGTTCTACATTTCTTTTTAATCATTCCAACCACTAATCATTAGTATGAAACTCAGCAATTACTGTCTATGTCACTTGATTCCCTGTCACTGATGTGTGTTAGTGTTAATAATTGAGGGAAAGTTTTTATCTTTGAAAGAAGTTCTTTGAGATAACAGCCAGCCAATTAGAATGCTGGTTTTTTACATTGCTACCAACGGAATAGTGCTTAGCACTTATATAGCACTTTTCATCTGTAAATCTCTAAGGGTAAGTATCATCACCCCATTTTACAGATGGGGAAATTAAAACACAGAGAAGTTAAATGATTTGCTGCAAGTCAGTACCAGAACTGAGAACAGAACCAAGATCGGATTCCTAGTCCAGAGCTGTATCCACTGGAAAATACTGCCTTCCTAACTTTTTTCACTTTGTTTTATTAAAGAAATTGCAATAGTGGGGAAAAGGAATTTTTAAAAAAAATTAGATCGCATCACTAACATTGCCAAAAAAGGAAAAATCCAATGCTGTTTTAAAAATCTAGAATCCGTGGTTTCTTCTGCCCCTTCCTTTTAGTGTTGGTGTGTGGGGCATGCTCTCAGTCTCTCTCATACACTGAGCCTTTGTCTGTCAATTCTGCAACACTGTGGATAAAGACCCAGATGAGGCAGTGCCTACTCTGCCCCTTCCTGTGAATTGTGGGCATGGCCAGCCTCAGGGAAAATGGCGCCCTGGGCGAACTTGTATTTTGGTACCCTGGCCCACAGGGGCACTCCATCCCCCCATTTTCTCTGGTCCCCACAGCTCCCCATGCTCCTCTGCCTCCCCGGTGCAAAAATTTGTATTGAAAGAGGTGGTGGGGCTCAGCCCCAGCATAAATTAAGCACTGGCTGGGCTCCCAGCTCTGTAGACAACGCTGCAGCCAGCAGCAGTGCAGAAGTAAGAGTGGTATATATGGTGTACTGCCACTCTGACTCTTCTGCACTGCTGCTGCGGCTTGTGGTGCCTGGCACTTGGCTCAAGGAGTGCTCCGCACTGTCACACATGGGCTGCATCTTGCTGGAGCCCATGGCCATCCTGAAGGGGCGTCATTTCAGATCTGGGGGTGGGGGGAAGGCAACCTTAACCTGAGAAAACTAGTTTTTTCCCCAAATAATTTAGAAATTAGCTTACAGGAGCACTGTATCTAATTCTCATATAAAGAAAGAAAAAATATATACAAACACCACTTAGAGACATATTTTAAGCTTATATGTAAGTTTAGAACAATCAGAAGATAATACAGCAAGATATTCCCAATCCCAAGTCTGGCTGGTCCAGCTGCCCTCCTGCAGCTCAATCCATCCTCCCTATCCAGATGCTGCCACGCCTGCCTGGCTGCCTCTAAGTCCCGTTGGCTGTCAGTGGGTCAGGTGGGTGGGAGGTACCAGCACGGCACCCCCCTGAGCAAGGCACCCTGGGCGATGGCTCAACCCGCCCACCCCATGGCAGGTCCTGATTGTGAATCTGGGTCTTACATCCCCTCCTAGGCCAGCTTCTGCCACATGATTCTCAGGTGGGAATCTGTCTCCTTACTACCCAGGCTGAGTTACCAGAATTTGTCACCTGCACCGCCAGAATGTTGAACTCATGGGGCTGAGGCAGGTAAGGCAGGAATGGGATTTGGGAATATATCCCCTCCCATTTTTTCCTGCCCTGGATGCTGCACATATAGTCTGTTCAAAATAGAGTGCCAGACCTGGCAATGGGTCAAGCAGCTGGATCATCATCAATAGTTATGCCCCTTTCCCACCAGGCATTTCTTCAGGCCTAACAAGGTGTGACACTTTTCCCTCTAGGAGTGTCTCTCACCCAGCTGTGGGTTCAAATGATCCTGTAGATGCCAGTGGGGCTTGTGGCGCATCAGGTCTTTAAACACTTAACCTACATTACGATGGCAAAGCCTTTGGAGTCTTGCCTTCGAAAAGGAGTATTTTTTTCTTTATGGATTCTAATTTCCAATTTATTCTGACAGAACCATGTCTATAGGCTGTGCTGTTTCTTAGGTCATTTTCAAGAAGTTCCTTTCTCAGATGGACTATAATTGGTGAGTCCTGAGTTGCAGCATGTTCAAAGGTTCTGCGTGGGTAACCAGGAATCTGGAGACTGTCAGTGTCTCCTGAGATTTCAGGCCTGGCTGGTAAGACAGGTACCCTTAAATGAAAAAGGACAGAAGGGCCTCCCTTCCTCTCTTGCATTCCTTAGTAATGAACTTGATTCATTTGTCTGTCAGCTGATGACGTACAGCAGCTCAAAGATCAGTGCAATATACACCTGAGGCATGTAAAGTTAGCCAACAGCAAACGGCTTTCTCTTCTGGAGCACCTGAACCCTGCGTCACCACTCTGACTCATGCTTTTTGATTCTTCCTGGTGGCTGGTTGTGTTAATTGGCCACCATTTCATTTGTCTTTTCAAGGAAATGAAGAGACCTGCAGGTTTGAGATCTTTTCCTGAGATTTTTTTTTTTTTTTTTTTTTTAAGGAGAGGATTGAATGAGTATTGTACTCTAATCTGTAAGGAGAGTCCAATGCACTCCTGGGGAGGCAATGGTTCTGGTGTACACATTTATAGAGGATTGATGCACCAAGCAGTCATTAGATGTCCAGAAGTTTTATAAGCTGGACTGGGCTGTTACCACTTCCAAATTTTTCCCAGTTCTGACTTGGGCCTGGAAATTCAGTAGTAATCAGGTCCTTCATGCATATTACTAACCCCAGTCAAGGCAATCCCACAGAATGATGCAACTTGTGGGCATCATCATCGTAAGGTATCTACCACTGAATACCTAACTTACAGGTATATAAATCACAGAAACAATGGCATTGTCTGTCTCATTTCCAGGAAGCGAGTGCATGAGCCTTCCACAATGGGTGTTCTTACAGGACCTTGGCATCTGACAGTGTTTGAACTGGTAGAAAGATCTGTTGCCCCAAATACCTGCAGTTGCTACTGGACTGTATTCTCGTTTTTTTCTGTTGTCTCTAATGTGGCATGTCAGAAGCAGTGTGTAGTGCAGCTCTCTACCAACCCTAATGCAGTTAAAGTCATCTCTTTCCAGAATATCAACGTACTTCACTGAATTCTTTCTGCATACACGTGATCGGTCACCCATTTCAACGCAGATGTTCTCTAGTGCTTTCACTGGTGGAGAGACAGGCCAAAGCTGTATGTAGCCTTCCAGAGTAGAAAGACATCTCCTTACCATGTATGACCATATTATGGGAACTTTGTATTCTTAGTCTGCTGTTAACCATAACATGTTTATGAGAGCCTAACATGTCTGCTTTTCTGGGCAACATTTTCAAGTTTTTTTGTATTGGAGAACGGTCCATGATCCACCTGGAGCTGATTTGACCTGGCTATAATAATGAACCACTTGCAGTAGCTGGAAGTAGGGAGTGTGATCCTTTACAGTTTTACAAGACTGATCAGGCAAGCCTCAAGCCAGCATGACGCTGCACAAATGTATGGATAAGGAGGATCTTCATTAAGCCTTTGTTTAATTACAACACAGCTAACTCTGGTTTGGCTGCTCCTCCGCAGGGATGGTGGATTTTTAATTAGATTTCAGTTCATTGCCATGCTGGAGAAAGAGCATTACCTTTATTGCACTGGTCCTGGAGATTACTGCCTTCACTCTACAGAATGAGGCGGTTACTTCATTGGCATTGCCCCAGAATGTACTTGCCACCAACTAGTGGCAGTCTAGTTGTTATAGTAAGCACCTTGCAGCAAAGCAATTGTCTTATATCTGCAATGCACCATTCACACCCATTGCCCAAGTCTGTAAAGCACTTAGCACATTGTGCTTCTGGAAATAAATATTGATAATATAAATAATAAATATTTCTTAGAGCACCTCAGATATAAAAGACAGTTCAAGCAGGAAGTGTAGGGCCTGGTATGAGTTTGATTATTGCACTTGGTTGTGCGTTGTAATTGTTTGCATTGTAACTGCAGAGTTGCCACAGTGTCTCTCTCCAATCTTGGAGCATAGGAAAGAAATTGGCAGCCACTGCATCAGCCAGCTGGTGCAGAGATGTCAGGCTGGTATGAGGATCAGAATGTCACTAGACTTAAGGGCCAAGATTTAGTGTATCCATTGGCTATTTGCAGAATACTTCGATGTCAGTTGCCTGCAATCTTGTAAGTCACTGAGTGACATCAGAGCCTGCCAGATTCTCGTTGTATATCTGGGAAGAAGACAGCCCTGTAATGGGGGTTAAGCATTCCCTTTTCGTTTGTAATGTAACTTCAACCTTCTGAAACACCACCTTGGAGTGGTCTAAGATGCTCTTGAGAAAGGGATAGCATGGTGCCACTATACCAGTTGGTATGGACTGTGCCAGTAAGGGAAATCAACAGGGAGGTGTCTAGGACCTATCTGGGCTTGGGCAAGTGTGATCAGGCATGAAGGTTCATTTACAGCAATCCAGGATGGTGAAGGGAGGGAAGAATTCCCTGCCTGATACAGGTTTGTCAGACATCCAGTATCTAGTTATTTGGCACATGGAAGGCAGTAGGGATGACGAGAGGAAACATTAATTGAAATTTACTAATTTGGCAGAAACTTATTGTGGCTGACTGAGTTGATTGGCTTCTTATTTTACCCCTAACCCAATGACAGGCAGGGAAGAGAGTGGATCATTGATGCAGTGGGAGATCAGAAGTGGGGAATGTACTTTAATATCATATACCTGGTTTGGGCCTCATTCTTCCATTACTCAAACGGTCCGTTGGAGGATTTCAGTCTGTGGGACTGAATCCCATGTGAATGAACACTTGGTGATGCTTCACCATATGGAAGCCACAATTTAACCCCCAAAAAGAGTGGCACTAGACATGTCTGACTGTTGGGTAACAACTGAAGGTTTGACAGATACTATACCTCATTAATGAAAGCGGCAACCTAAAACTCCACCCAGTGCACCTGCCTAGAATTTTTATTTCTAATCACAGAAATAAGTATAGTTGCTGTGGCAACAAATAACTGTACATCTTCCCCCCCCCCTTTGTGATATTAAATACAGTGATACCCTTACACTCTGGGACCGAGAAAGTCTCAAACAAATTAAAAATGATGCTCTTCCATTACAGCAGATACGCTCCGACCTCTCTCTAATAGGAATTATGTGATCTCTGACACATATCTGAATAAAAGCTTTGGTTTTTCCCAGCTGTCCCCCCCAATGATTCTCGGAGGTTCTCCAGAACACAGAACAATGGGCCAAACTCTGCTCTCCTCTACAAAGCAGCAATTCACCCTGAAGTCAACAGGAGCTGCAGTCATGTGAACAAGGGCAGGATTGGTCTAATGTTATTACTGTAAGATCTATCACACTTTCTGATGACCTCCTGTTAACAACTGCACTCAAACCAAAGAGCTAAAAGCAACAAAAACAAAGATATACTATAAATACTCTCTCTCTTGGCATCTAGAAATGATGTAAAGACACAATTGGAAAAGCACCCTGAACTGCCTGTCAATAACATGTTATTAAATATTTTTGTCTACTACCACCATGACCATGACATTTTCCATGTTCATTTCACAAATGTGATCTAGAGTTCACTTACTGTTAGATGCTGGAACAGCCATGCCCTCATGATATTTGTGGCTACTTTGGGAAAGATGCCACGCTTTTTATGTCGCTTTTTGTCCTTATCTGGATCATCATCATCACCTGTGCTGGGGGAAGCTACACTGTTGTCCAAGCCGTCACCTGTAAATATAGTGAATCAAATTTTGACTTATGCTATCTTTAGATACTTCAGTCAAAGCCTGACTTTGGGGTATATGAATATTTAAATGGGATATAAAATTCTTTCATGCTGTAATTCCTGGGGAGGGGAGAGAAAAACTCTCTCAGCCAAATTCTGGTTTATTCTGAACAACTATAAGAATGAGATAGCCATTTCTCACATTTGATTCAGCACAGCAACAAAAAAAGTGACAAGCACCCTGCCTGCCAAGGTGGAGGAGGGGGAGTCTCTTCATTACCTGTTCATCACAGAAATCTCTCTGTGTTTACAGATCAGGCAAATGGTGTTTGACTCAAATTGTGGCTTGCAATGTATTGATGATGTAATGTCACCTTAACATACAGCAGCCCAGATGCCATGTTCCACTCTGAGATGCAAAGTTCAAATTCAGAGTCAGCTTGCTGGCAAATCTCTTGCACCATTTGGTCCTCTACCCAAGTTCAAAGGGACAACAGTAAGATTGAGGCTCTATCTATATTAAGACTGGAATTTTCAAAGCAGCTAGTTGTCCGACTCACATTCACTTTCACCAGGACTTGGGCACCTAATCTTCTGAGATGTTGTTAAAAATCCCAGCCCAAATAAATTCATGCTGGGTTAACAGCATTTATACCAATGCAGTATGTAAGCCCTGCCTTGTGCTGGTGCACCACCTCTACATTGATCCAGCGCAAATTTCCTTAACATAGAGGAACATAGCCTTAAACTCGCCAAATTAGCAGCTCATCTACGGGAGTATACAACTGGATAGCAGTGGCTTTTGTCTGTGATGAAATAGTGGCCTAGTGTGCAGAGAAAAACAAAGGTTTAGAGTGCATGGTCAATCAGTGCACCATTTTTGTTTAAAGCCCCCAAAATAGTTCATAAACAAATCCATACAGTGATTTATTCTGTTCATCCCCCCCATGTGGATTGAATAGTGTACCATGGCTTCCAAGGATAGTACTTTTATGATTAGTACGGAGTTGTGATGCAATTAGGCAAGTATTCTTTACACCCTGAGGCAAGAATGACCAAGAAAATCAACCAAACTGAGCTGAACCAAGAGTTTAACTCTGTTCTGTTAGGAATAAAAAAAAAAAAAAAAGATGGGCTTTGAACTGTCAAAATTGTGATACATTATGTAGAGTTTAACTAAAAAAGTGACTAAGTTTTATACTTTTAGTATTTTTCCTATTTTACTACTGACTGTAGTGAATTTGTAGCTGTCTTTATGACTGATTGTGTGTATTTAATGCAAGACTAGACTTGAATATTCCTATTTATAAAACAAGGTCCTCATGAAGAGTCCAGATATCTTTGGCTGATAAATTCTTTGAAAGCTCAGTAGGTTAAAAACAAAAAAGAAAAAGAAAAAGAAAAAAAAAGGCTTTTATACAGAGAAGCAATTCACCATATAAAATAATAATTCATAAAAGAAACATGAGCAAAGGAAACAACTCAACAGCATTTAAAATTTCCATGGGCTAATCCACTTTCTATCTGTAAAACAAGAGCAAGGAAAAGAAAAATATTACATGTTCATTGATTAAAAATGAAAAGCTTCTAACCTAATGACACTGTCTTTCACCACCTCCCTATGATTGTTTTACCGCTATTTTTAAAATATACTTTCTATCCATTTCTAACCCCCTTCAGATTAATTTAGTAGGCAATGCCTAGTGCCTGACTAGAAGAGAATTCATTGATAATTTATGGAAATATGTACTATAATCCAACGGAGATGACTTTTTTCCAGCTTTGTGCATCAATAGATAATCAAGGCCTTAAAGCAGCCTGAGCTTCCCATTACCTCAGGCAAAAGAATTCCTGAAAGCATGCCTTCAGGGCACCTGAATTATATACTCCATTAGGAGAGGAAAAGCTTTCTGCATTCCATGTATAACACTCCCCAGAACCTTTCCTGTTTATTTCTGCTGTATGAAAGCAGAAGCATTAGGAACAGAATTTTTTAAGTGAAGACTTATGTAGATACAATGGAGAAACCTTTCAAGCGAGAGCCAGATCACCTCCTTCAATCCCTGGCAGTGACCTATCCCAAATAAAAGGTTTCTGTTACATCATTAGCTCAAGCCAAAAACAGCCTTGGCTTAATGCACAGTTTGTTCTTCCTACTGTTTTTAGGCAAATACAGCTACTTTACTCCCATCTGGGAGGGAAATTACACTGCTGGGTTGTAATCTAAGACAAGATTTTCATTGGAAGCAAATGCTTTCAATCCAGTATAAATACTGGTGCATGTTCAGAAAAGCCTAAAACAATAAACCCTAGTCCTGTCCGACACAAGTTAGGGAAGGTGAAAGGGGGAAAGTGGATAATAAAGCAACAAACTATTCTAAAAGCAAATACTTTCATACATTTTAAATAAATTGTTTAACCTCTTCCACTTTTTGAAATTGAAAATTGATCCTGTAAAGACTAAACCTCAGAGAAAAGTCTAAATGGTCAATTGTGTTTTTTAACATTTCCATTCACTCTGCAATTTGATACAGCCACCTCTATGAGGTCTCCAGAGAATTTCTTTCCTTTTTTTTTTTTTTTTTTTAAATCACATCACTAACCAAACTTGAAGAACCACTGACCAACCACATGGTAGCAGCTACGAACCACGTTTGTAAAATGTCAGCAGTGACTTCATTCCTGAAGTTGACTTCTCCTACCGCCAAATGAAGGCAAACTGAAAAGGTGGAAATAATCATAAAAATGATGCTAGTCCATAAACAAGCTTACAGCCTCATTAGTATAGCAGTAGGCTCCACTGGGTGATTTATGCTCGTTTTGCTGATGCCATGAGGAAATGCCATAGGGCAACTTTAGCCAACTGCTAATGGTTTCTGACAGCTTCTTAGCAACTAGTGCAAGCAACGTTGTGGCGTTTGCTAGTGACAGAAACTGAAAATGTCATATTATCTGCCCATGTGTCACGAAGCCCGTGTGGCAATTAACTAGTAGGCCAGTGACTGAGGGGCCAGAAGCTCTTAAAAATGGCCTTTGGCTATTCAGGGGAAGAGTATGCACACTGCTTGCATTCGTGTTGCACATATGCAACATTTTAATGCAGAAATCTAGTTCACACTACCTCTGCCTCAGTCACTGATGAGTTCGGTCCACTCAAATCCTTTGTCTGCAGAGAAACTCCCAGTTGCTTTCTCTTTAGGCATTGCATGACATTATCAGAGGAATTTAAAGTAATCTGTCTTGATATGATTGTTTGAAATGGCAGTTTAATTGGCAATACCTGATTCTCTATTTTTGAGCATTGAATCCAAAAGGTGCTAGCTGTTTTTCTGCTCTCTCACAAATTAGTCTAAAAGGATTTAAGATCACTGAAGCAGACTTATTGCCTGTCAAATTGCTAGGAGCAAAGGAACTCTGCACAGCAACTAGACACTATTTAAAAAACACCGAGCCTATAACAAGCATAAGGAGAGTCTTGGCTCCACATTTCAGTTTCCAAGCTATCAAAACCATGCACTATATGTCAAACTGTCAAACCTTTCAGCATGGCCATTTGCCCTTTCAAATAATATTTAAGAATTGTTTTTACAAAATTTTATAGGCCATGGTCTAGTGAAAGAGGCCAACCAACAAAGAAAGGAATTTGTACTACAATTCGTCCATGGACAATTTCTTGTGAGACCTGGGCCTATCCCCATGGAGTAAGGCAGGTGACCTGTGGCAGCTCCCAGGCTGTCAGAGAGCTCAGATTTCAAACACACTCGACTCAAACATCCCAGAGTTCCCTATTTAAGCACACCCAGGCATTTAGGCTGTGCTATCTTGTTCCTTTCAAGAAAGGATAAAGCAGCATTTATTGTATTCAGACCATTCAATGGGTCAGACTGGCCATGTCAGCAGGGGTTCCTCTCATTCAGGTCAACCTCCCCCCACGCCCCCAGACACATTCTCCTCCTACAACTTCCCTTTTTTCCCCTTCCTCCACACCCCAAAATTTGTAGACAGAAGCAGCAAAAAGGCAACAAAGTTTGTAACAATCCCATAGCACGCAATTACTCCTGATGTTTATGGATGGTCATTTGTTGGCAAAATAGGTACTTTATAGGTGTGCTTGCATTCATTCATAATAATGATGCGCTGCAGTCATAAAAATCATATGACAAGTTTAAACAATTTTTCCAAGTTTAACAATGAGCCAAAAAAAGATCCTACTGCAATATTAAAAGATAGGAAGTATAACTTTTCATTAAATATATTAGGCCTAGGACAAATTTTCAAACATAGAAGCCCGAAATTAAGCTCCTAAATCCATATTTAGGCTCTAAAATAAAAATGACCCGAATCTGCAAACGTACTGAATAACCCTTGCTCCCATTCATTTCACTAGGAGCTGCAGATGCTCAGCACCTTGGAAAAATCAGGACAACTTCTCTTTAGGGGCCTAAGATCCTGATCCCACAAACATTTGCACATGAATGACTTTATACATCACAGTAGTCCTGTTGAGTTCAGTGGAACTATTCTCAGGCGTAAAGTTAAGCACGTGAATGAGTCTTTGCACAACGGGTCCAATTCAGAGATTAGGAGCTTAATTTCAAGTACCTATGTTGAGAAATTTTGGCCATAATTTATACTTCATACAAAATTCATGTACATACACATAGCGGGCCAAATTCTGCTTGCATTACTCACATTAGTGGATTATTTACATGAACAAGGCCAGAAAAATATGGCTCATTCTATACAATTTTTTCTAAATACACTTGGCTAGAAAATTAACTCCTTTTCCAACGTATTTTTAGGCTACGGACACCTCATTAATTGTCTTAAAAGTTAACTATAGCTTCAAAAAAAGAAAAGGAGTACTTGTGGCACCTTAGCGACTAACCAATTTATTTGAGCATGAGCTTTCGTGAGCTACAGCTCACTTCATCGGAGTGAGCTGTAGCTCACGAAAGCTCATGCTCAAATAAATTGGTTAGTCTCTAAGGTGCCACAAGTACTCCTTTTCTTTTTGCGAATACAGACTAACACGGCTGTTACTCTGAAACCTATAGCTTCAAAGACAATCTAAGAAATACCCTGCTCCCTGAAAATATTTTCACAATACACAATCTTATGCAATAAGTTGCTATTTCATTCTAAGTAACAGTTGTATGATCAAATTTCTTTTAAAAATATTAATTTTTTCCATTACAAGAACACTTATTCTTCTTAAAAGGCTACATTCCAATCCTTGCTCAAGAGCTGAAAATTTTGAACATTTTAAAGAGATGTTATTCAGGGGGATTATAGTGGTTAAATTAGATTAAAATTGCCGGGGGAAAAAATAGCTTTGCTACAAGTCTGAAAAATTAGACAGCACTGGAACTTGCACAACGAAACTGCAGGATGGAGTCTACATTCCAGGGTCCAGCTTTTACAATCCACTTTTAGATAAGAATCTAAATCCACCACTTTAAGGAGTTCACTGAAGAAATGTACCCAAAAGCACTGGAAAATACTCTCAGCAACTTTTAAGTGCACCCTGAATTGCAACACACCATTAACATGGGACTACGCCAATGTCCTTTAAAATAAGGAGGCTATATTGGATTTTGTATCAGAGTGATATTGTTCTCAGTTCTAGCGAAACAAACACACAGCTTCTCTTCATTCATAGTCTTGTAGATAATGTTGTCTTTTTAAACTCAATACACAGTAAAAATTAAAAAAAGAGCATTCAGGTATGTGTTCCCCTTTACTTCTGACTATTTTTATTATGAGACACTTCAAATTCTCTAAGCAGAATATTTAACTTTTAACCATTTATTCGCAGCTGTGTTGGTCTTTTCCTCTTACATCCCAAACAAGAGCATAAGCCTTTTGGTAACCATTCCTGATCTTAGGTGCACTGGAATCTTTTTCCACAGTCAAAACTGATGTTCATATAATCAAGACAAGTTCACAGTAAAGGGCATTCTGGGAAGTTTAGTAGACGTCAAAATGATGTTTTTGTATCTGATTGCACTGGAAAGACTTGCTTATTAATGAATAATTTAAGCTAGTATAATGTTCCAGAGTGATTTTAAATAGCATCAAAACAGCTTTCCTCAAACTTATGTAGGAAGGGTTAATTACAAGCACTTTTCACGATATTTGCACTATTCACTCAGATGCCCCTTACTGAAATATGTAAGATATGTATTGTATGTTAGCCATCAATTTGCTGCTTTCACACCTGCACTAAAAAGGGCCCAATCATGCTAAATACTGAGATTTTCCTGTAAGATGGATAGCATCTTCAACTTGGCTTTCAATGAACTCAATAAAAAGAAAAGGAGGACTTGTGGCACCTTAGAGACTAACCAATTTATTTGAGCATGAGCTTTCGTGAGCTACAGCTCACTTCATCGGATGCATACTGTGGAAATTGCAGAAGACATTATATACACAGACACCATGAAACAATACCTCCTCCCACCCCACTCTCCTGCTGGTAATAGCTTATCTAAAGTGATCGTCAAGTTGGGCCATTTCCAGCACAAATCCAGGTTTTCTCACCCTCCGCCGAGAGCCAGAGATTTTCAGCTCTGAGAAGGAGCAAGCCCGAAGATGCTGTAAGTCTAGAGTGGGACAGAAGGAATTACTCTATCAGATCCTGACTGTTACTGTTCTTGGATTGACTGGAGCTAGGGAATATAGAATATGTGGAACACCCATTCAAATTTGAACCCGGAAAGTAGTGACCAAAAGTCATTTCTAAATGACAGTTTTTCAGAGGCCTCTGAGAAATGGGTTGCTGGTCTAATTCTAGTGCACAGATGTTCCCCCTCTAACTGGCACTAAAATCTAAGGAGTGAATGGGTATGAAGACTGAAGCACCCACCCACTCCAGAAGAAGTCCTACACACACTGGCATGATGCTTGCACAGCCATCATCCATGCTGTACTTGTTCTGTGCGTAAACAGAAGGGTTCACGTGACAGGCCTGTCAATCTGGTGGCTTTCACAACAACCACATTTTTTAAAAAAAATAAGTAACATTACCCCATTGTGACAATATCTCAACTTGCCAACACCCAAACGTGGGACTAGAAGTGAGAACAGGGAAGACAAGAAAAACAGTAGTGTAGAAAGCTTAAATTGGCTGTGGGGTTTCTTTATTGTAAATAACATTTCCTGTTGCTTAAATTTCACAAATAGTTATTTCTGATGCAAGTGCATGATTCAATGCCTGCTGAAATAAATAGGAAGAATTACATGGACTACCTTGGGCTTTGGATCCATCCCCAAAAGACTTACAACAATGGATGTTTGGGGTCAGGGTGAATTTAGAGCACCCTTTGCAATGAGGGACAAATTAATTAAGGAACAGACTTGTTAACATATTTAATGAAAAGAGATAATGAGGAACAAAAAAGGTTGAAAATGAGCAATAGCAATGCACAAACACAGAATGGTTGGGTTTGCAGGCATATCTTACAGAGGTGCCTTACATTTTTCATGCAAGGATTCAGATCATGACACAAACAGCAGGGGGTTGCCAGTCACAGATAGTATCCATATTTACAAGTTACTAAAGGAAACAGTTGCAAAAATAGCCTACACAAATATTCGTATATGGTGTAACCTGGCCAGGTATAAATTACACTCTGGCATTTGACAAATTTTCAAAGTTTTTTCTTCTTGAATCATTGTACTTTGTTCTTTAGAGACAGGAGCACCTTTTTCTAGTAACTTGATCCCCCTTTTTTACTTGAATTCCCCTCAGGCAAACCACCAGCAAATTAGCTGTCTACACAAAGAGTAAAAACAGCATTGATGAATAGGGAAGAAACACAGATTTTACTCATTTTCTTCCATTCAGCAGTTTTTATAGCTAAACACCAAGGAAAAAAACCCTGCAAAATGTAGTACAACTTCTTAATGGAATCCAGGAAAGTCCAGTATTATGGACAAGTTGCAAGATATTTTTAAAGTTATGTATCTATACTCTGTGTTAAATATTAAAAAGAAAGCAGTTAATTTAATGGGAAGCCAACAACTTTCTCCTGCCAAAAAACAGAAGCTTACTTTGGGCAGTTGTAAGAATAAATATTGCATAGAAAGAAAAATATGCTGTTTTAACCAGGAAAAGTCAAAAGCGCTTAGAAAAATATTTTAACTAAAATCTAGTATAAATGTCATAACACTTGTTGAGGAAAAATGGATTCAATATGAAAAAATTTACACACTTTGTTCAAATATGGTACTTTTAAAAAACCTGTTGGCACATTAGCTGAGGAACCAGCCTATTATGCTGTCAACAAGAAGGAAATAGTCTATCTACTAGACATAAAAGTATTTTGGCCTGAATTTTGATTTGACTTGTGCTTATGCACAGGTTACAAACTGGGAGCATATGAAGCAGCAAAGGAGCGTGTCTTCAGAATCACGCTACCATGACAGTCTGCCGAAATGTACATTGATAGTAAAAAGGGTCCAAAACCTCTGCTAGTGTAAATCAACCTGGCTCCACACCAGCTGAGGATCAGGCCCAGTAGGTGGAAGGGCCTCTCTGCGCATTTTACACAGTTTGTAGGACACCTGACTTGTGGCTGAACCTAAATGGATACAGGAGGTCCAAAGCAAAGAGGAGAGCATCCCAGTTATAGCCTATTGGCCAGTTTATTTGTGGGAGTAATTTCTCCCAACCAAGTGTTACCATAGGCCACCTTCCCTCAGCAGGGCTGCCTTTGTCCTGCACCCTGCCAAGAGATAGGAAGCAATAATTTTTCACTGCTTCCTCCAGTCTGAGAGGGAGATAACCAGAGATGCTCAGGAATTTTCTGTCAAAATTGTTTATGAACAGTAACATTTCAATTTTGCCACAAAATTTTGATTTTCAGTAGGGAAAAAAAATCAAAACAAAATATTTGATTTTGGTTTGACAGCAAATCAAAACATTTGGGTTTGTCAAATTAACTAAAATGTTTTATTTGGGGTCAGCTCAGCATTAATCTGTGCTTGCCTGAGCTGCCACATGGTCCGCCCCTCTGGTTGAATTGCTGCAGGGCACCAAGGAAGATTTAGAGGAGAATTGTGGCATGAGGCACCTGAATGACAACTCCCATGAGGCACCATGGCAGCTCAGTGAGACACAGATTCATCTCATGACAGATTCATGTCAAACTGAGCCAAAATTCGGGAATGCTGAAACATTTCATTTCAACTGGAAGGGGCCAGAGGTGAAAGGAAGCCGGTCCGGCGTACTGGTAAGAGCCGGTGTGCCGTACTGGGACCGGCTTTCCCAGACGGCAATTTAAAGTCCTGGGGTAGGGGCGGCGGGGCTCCGGAGGGGATTTAAAGGGCTGGGGCGCTAGCAGCGGCTGGAGCCCCGGGGCCCTTTAAATCCCCAACAGAGCCCGGCCGCCGCTGCCCCAGGGCTCAGGCAGCAGGGCTCAGGCAGGGACTCTGGCAGCTGCTACCACGGCAGAGCCCCAGGCCCTTTAAAGCTCTGCCAGAGCCCAGAGCCCCGGGGTAGCGGTGGCAGCCGGGAGCCCCCAGGGCTCCTCAGTGATTTAAAGGGCCCGGGGCTCCGCTGAGGTAGCGGCAGCTGGAGCCCTGGGCCCTTTAAATTGCCCCCGAGCCCCGGGGCTCCCAGCCGCCTCTGCAGCTGTAGGTCAGGGGTGATTTAAAGGGCCCCAGGCTCCCAGCCACCACTACCGCAGCTGGAGCCCCGGGCCCTTAAAATCAGGATTTAAAGAGCCCGGGGCTTTAAGGCCCTGCCTCTTCCAGTTAACGCCACACCTCTTCCGGTTGAGGCCACACCCCCTGCTCAGGACTCTGGCGTACCAGCAAGTCCTCTAACTTACTTTCACCCCTGGAAGTGGCAGAACTTTCTGCTACATGAAATATTTTGGCATTTCAACTTCTTGTCCCTGATTGAAGATGAAATCAAATGTTGAAATATCAGAATTTCCCACTGTATGGAAATCCTGATTTTTGACCAGTTCTAGAGACATCTGCCTTGAGTCAGTGGAGACTAACAGGTCCTCTGGCCCTGCAGTGCAGGTACTTTGGATAACCCCTTTTTGTCTCATCAGGGCAGCACACGCTGGGGATCTGCTGTTTGCCAGCTAGAAGGCAGGCCCATTGTTGAGCCCACAGTTTTGCCCAGAGGTATGCTAGAATCTCACTAATATGCAATAGTATCTGGCCCCCTTTTTTGTTTGTTTATTTCAGAATACAGCATCTTGGTTTTTATTTTTCCTCATCCATCAATGAAATCTGATAATGAAAAATAAAACTGAAGAAAACAGATGATAACCATCACTCTTCATGTGTTACTACACATACAATTGGCCCAGGCACACTTGTCAGGCCATGCTGCTGATAAAGGGAAATACAAAAGCAAACTCACACAGCTTCTTCTCTTCTGACAATTACAGAGCTTCCTAGTTGTTGCTTCTGCAAGCCTCTCATCCTCCCCGCAACCCTTAGACAAAGTTCCTTTTGCCCACAGGTACTGCTGCTTGCTTAGGCAAACTATAAACTCAAACATCTACCTCTCAATCTAGTATTTCAGGAAAGATGCCTGCCTTTAAAATTATGGTAAACATTTACAAGAATAAGAAATGCAACAAAAAAGAATTAAATGATAACATTTAGCCAACTTTTGAAAAAACACCACACATAGGCTAACTAATCTTCATCACAGCGTTCTCAATTAGGGTAGCTAATTGTTATTATTTTAGTACCCCCATTTCACGGATACGGAAACTGATTAAGAAAAATTAAGGGCCTGAGAGTATGACCCTTACCCAGTTGGACTGTTTGCAACACATAAGTCCCAGTTCTGTCACTTTAACTTAAGTGACTTGTTCAAGGCTGCAGAGTAAAAACAGTGTCAAAGGGAGAGTTCAAGGCCTCTGAACTAAACAGTCAGAAGTACCTACATCTTGTGCTCGGATCCCTTCCAAATAGGACAAAAAGCTGAACAGAAATTCTTTCCATTTTTATAAGCAAGGTTACAAAACAAACACTTATAACTGAATCAGTTCTATTGCTGGTAAATCGCAGTCAGAGTGGACCACAAACTTCTCCTCTCACTCCCTGTACCAGAGAAGCTTGGGCATGCTTTAAAGAAAGGATGGTTAGCTTTTGGAAGAAAGATTAATGTTATATTGCTTATCACATGCACACACAAAATAATCAGTTTAGGAAAAGCATACCTTAATCCAAGAGGAGCCCCCTGCATAGGAATCTCTTGGGGATGTCTGGGGAACGGAAGGGTTTAGACAAGTACAACAAACTGAGTTCTTCTTTAATGCTGTTCCCCACTCCCTACACTGCAAAAAAAATAGTGGTTTTGTTCCTAGACAAGGGTCCCTTTACAATAAATAGAGGGAGGCTGCATGTAGCGAGGGAGGTACAGAAGCCAAAAGAAGATAAAAGAGATTGACTACAGCAGGCCTGTACCAAATTTCCATCCACCTGACTGTCTCTGTCCAACACAAAAGACAACTCTGTTCTGACCAGAAAGCGATTTAAAAGGTTGCAATGAGGAAAAAAACAAAACCTTGAATGTGGGATTTGTGAGACTGATTATTTTGCACAGAGAACCAGTCCTTACAATTACAGTGAAAGCCACTGAGATCTTTGTCTTCCAATAGTAAATACACAAGGCAATGTGAGTGCTAATGAAATGACAACTTTACTGTAACAATTTCTGGTGACTTCCATTCTGCACCACACAAGAGGGAGCTTCACAAAGTGTTGTCTGAAGTGCTCCTAATAACAAAACAAAAAATTGGGAGCAAGGGAAGAGGCCGGTCGATTCCCTGCACGAGGGTAACTCATCTTTATCCCATGTGGAAAGAAGAGGGTGCCACAGCACTATCCCCTGCTGGGCTCCCTAATTCACACACAAAGCAGTATTAACACCTCCAGTGTCCTATCAATGACTGCTATGGAGCCAAGGAAGCATAGCTCCTATGGAAGATATCTTAGTGAAAGAGTGGGGCAAGGAGAGCCACACAGAGGCTCCAGGCAAGATGACTGCTCCTTCTGCAACTCTGGGAGTCCTCTTATGCAAGAGCCCTCTGGATCCATGGGAGGCTTCCGCCTAAAACTACCTGGCGCTCACACCCTAAACTTCTCCCTCCGGAGCAGATGCTTCTGAGAAAATACTGCAAGATGAACCTCATTTACTGCCCCCAGAAATGCCAATGGAGCGGGGTCCTCTGGCACCAGGATGTCAAAATTGGTGACAAAACCTTTCACCTCTACGTTGCTGATTACAGCCAGATATTAGCCAGAATTCTTTTCACCAGAAGATGAAGATTTGGGTAGATCGAAATATTTTACAAATTATGGTCAAATTTCCCAAATTGTTCTGGTTGAAAAAAAATAATAATAAAAAAACCCCCCTAAAAATGGAAACATTTCATTTTGACATTTTTGAAATGAAATGTATCAATTTTATTTGAAGCAACTTTTTGTTTTGAAATTTACTTCAATTTTATTAATAAACCTTTAAAACTACCTGGAAAACTAAGCAAATTGTTTCATTTCTGGTCAAGCAAAATGTTTTGTTCTACTGAAACTTTTTTTTTTTTTTTAAATTTTTGGTTCCCTGAAATATTTGAAAAGTTTTGTTTTGAGTCAACTTAAAACAAAATTTATTTTTCAATTTTTTGGTACAGCCAGAGAACTGAAAAGCCAGCACACACAGCACACTCTGAAAATTCTTACCATCTAATGGCTGTTCAGGGAAATAATAGAAATGGGTGATCTTGGCCCTATTGCTAGTGGACAGGAGTCACATTTGGCACTAAAAAGGACCTTTGCTTGCCAGTCTCAGCAGAGGCCAAGGACTGGGGTTCCTTTAGCATGGTCCCTCAGAGGCATGTTGGAAGGACTTTAAAAAAAATAAAATGTTTTACATCTACTCCTGCTAGCTACCAGGTCCCCCCAAATTCCAATTAAATGCATTCAGTATCTTTTTGGTTTCCTACCAAATAGCATCATTGCTTCTGGTTCTGGGCATTTTATCTTACACTGCAGATAGTGATTAGTCTATATTTTTCTCCCCAACAGCTCTGCAATGGGTCTTGAAGGATCCAAAATACACAATGAGGGTGAGAGCAGCATTAGGCCAATATTGAAGGCTTTGGAAATTTCAGCTAAAATGTCATCTGCACAGAGAGATTTTATTCTATGTTCTCTACTTTTATCCCCTTTATTTTTTCCACTCTCTCCATCATTAGTTGCCAGGGGTTCTACTGAATTGACAAACAGAGTGGAGAAAAGAGGGAAAGGGCTGTTGTGTCCCAGTTTTCGTTATTGTTTATATTACAGTTGTACCTCACAGCACCTATAAAGGTCAGGGCTTCTTTCTGCTCAGCACAAAGGCAAAGTGGGAGTATTCTTTTCCCCATTTTACTGATGGGAAATGAGTCGTACAGCAATTAAGCATCTTGTGCAAAGTCTGTATCAGAGGTGGGACTTGAACTCGTACATCCAGAGTCCCAACCGACTGCCTTAACTACAGGAGCTTCCTTCCTTTTCCTGTTGAGTGCATAAAGCTTGCTGTGTTCTCGCTCTCTTATATTACTGCTTTTGTAAGAAAGAAGCATGGGCTGTCAGTGGTTTGGTTCATATTTAATAAATTAGTTCCCAACAAAAGTTAAAGGAATCCTCTATTTTTGGAGGACCAAAAATCATAGTCATTAGCCACAATTTATTCATTAGCCAGGCAGAGTTTGGCTTCAAAAGCAGTTTTGCTTTTCATATTGTGTGGCTGAAGCAATCCCATGCACGTAGAAAGGAGTTTATCACTAGAGATGTTGCTATTCCCCAGTCTCATCTAGGTAACATGAAGAAAGCTTTTCCTATACCTTCTCCCTTGGGGGAGGGCTGGACTACTGATGGTTCTCTGTGAAGATACCACAGATGTTTGTTGATTAGTCACTCCTGAAGCTTGCTTATTTCACAATGGGCCTGAGCAACTCACATTGGCTTTGAATTAGGCCCTACAGTTTCTTTATGAAGGGACTACATAAGGCTTACTGGATACTTTGGGATTTTGTATGTCTTTGCAGTACAAACTGCGCATTGTTATTTGCAGGGGGGAAATCAGGCCCTTACATTTCTATTGAGTCCTTATTCTTTGAATCCTTTCATGGACTCCCTTTTTCCACCAAATAAAATTCAAGCTTATTGTCTCTACCTTCAAAGCCCTTCCTACTTATATTCTGTTGCCACCTCCATTGTGTCAACAATGCCAGGTTCAACCAGTTTGTCTGCTCTTCACTCACAACCAGCTCCATGCCTCCTTTTGTATCACTTGACAGGGCCTATAACATTACTATCCTCTCCCCCATCCAAACCCTCCATGAGACCCACTTCTGCCAAGCACTGCAGGAGTCAGTCAACTTATATTGTCTAGGTTGAGGGGCACCTGGGGATTATTGGTTATTTACTTACCAAAGAAATGACATATTAGGATTGTGTGATTAAATCTCCCTTCCCCCAGCCTTCACAGGTTGCTCGTCTTAGACTGTGAGCTCTTCGGAGCAGGGACTGTATCATTGTGCACATGAAGGACAGCGAGTGCTACCTGAACACAAATAACTTTCCATAATCCTGAATTTGTGTGTGATATGAATAAAAAGGGTTCTGTGATGCTTTGGTGTTCAAAATTATGGGGAGGATGGATCCCTTCATAGAAATTGTTGGGCATCCACAGAAAAAGGAGTGGAAAGAAAGGGCATGGGAGGAGGAATCTGCATCTTCAAAATTGAAAGAACAATGGAAACAGGGAAATGGGGAAGTCTTGTTTCAAATGAGCAAGTTTCCTGCCCCCCTCCCTTGTGCAGACAGTGTTTGCTTTACTAAATCTTAAAAAAAAAAAGTGGTATGCCTGTTAAAGCTGCCTCGGAGCAGATTTAACCTGAGCAACCTGTTGCACTTATTCTTCAGATCACCAGAGATTCTCCCTCACCTTGGCAGTAACAAAGGGGTCATATCATCACATGGATGAACTGCTCTTGAACAATTTATCCAACATATCAGGAAAGAACAGGCTTTTCTTCAGTATCACACATTCATCTTCTAGCTTTCCACCTCTCCCATCTCCACAAACAGAACATATGTATTGGGGTCAAGGAAACCCCACACCTTCCATTAATGTCTAAGTATATATGTGTCCTTTTTACAGAGTGTCAGGGTGCTGACCGAGACCCGAGTTCTATATTCATTTCTATTTATTTTTAGGTGTCACTTCAACTCACTAGGATTATGGAGTGACTTGTTAGGTTTGGGGGTTTTAGCTCCAATACCTGATTTGAGTACTTTTGATCACTGTAATTATATTTTTTGCAGGTGAGGAGAATGCCGATAAGTATCGATTATCCTCATCTGTGAAAATACAAAGCCGGATTCCGGTTTTACATCTGTATATAAATGAAGAGTAACTCCACTGAAGCCAATGGAATCACACTGAAGTAAACAAAATTAGAATCAGGCCTACAGCATGAGAGACAACCATTTAAGGGTTAACTTGGAAAGAGCAACTTTAAGAAGCTACTAGACAGAGTATCATGCTCTCGGGATCTGGACCACACATCTATTTGTTCCGATGACGTCAAGCTGTGCACTCAGAGTTCCACGGAGTATGTTACCACCTGAGATCATGCCAAAGGGGGTCTGCTGAAGCCCAGAGTATTTTTCACTACCACAGGAGTTAAGTGGATATTAAAATCCATTATTATTCTAATGCCACATGACTCTTAAGTTATTTAGAACAGCAGAATCCTTATCCACTCTCCCAGAGGTGTGGACTGGCACCAGTAAAAGACTTTTCTGGCAACTGACATGAAAGCACCTGCCTGGGTTGACGGCGCAGTGTCCTGCTACAAGTGTGAATCACAGCAGTCCCTTTGCACTATCCACTGAGGAGAGAAGCCTCTTCCAAGATGAAATGTCATGTGAACATACAAGTACAAAGATTTGGATGATTTTTTTGGTATGTATACTTGAGAAATTTAGTACCTGCAAATCTATATTCAAATCATCCACCCCTGAAATTATTCAAACTCTTCATTATAAATATAGCCTCATGTCTGGTTTGCACTGTCAGCCCAGTTTGTTACGAATAAATTTGTTATTCGCCAAATAGTCTGAAAATTATATGTCCAGTCTAAGTGTTGTTTGTGAACTGTTCACTTCAATCATTTACGACTCATGTGATATGGCTGATCACCTAAGACATGTGCAGCTGTTTCAGCTCCCACACAGGGCCACTGAAAGTTCTTAAAACAGGAAAATAAGTATCTCATAATACATTCCCAATATTCTCAATACATGACTTTAGACAAATAACCATTGGTGCCAAAATTAGTGACGGTCTTAGAATTTGCAAACATTTTCAAGAGTACGTGGTGATTGTCTGAATACTCACTGATAACACAATCCCATGAATCATAGAAGTGTTGAATGTGGTTAGCTCTTTGCACAGTAAAATTAATATATTTTTTAACTAGTTGACCAGCTCTACTCATGACTCAGAGTTAAAATGCCCAGTGGAATGAGAAGGGGAAAAAAACAGGGCTTTTCATCGATAGGTCAGTGGTTCAAATCCACTGTAATGCTATTTAGAGGCCTCCGTGAAATAAGTTTGCCACACCAACCAAACCCATAATGGGTGCACCCTTGTCAGAGGTCTGAGTAGAGAAAGCAGGAACTGAATAGGTCTGGAAACAATTGATCTCTCCTCAATTTCACTGGAGAAAGGGAATCTACCCTTAACCATCCCTAGAAGGCTGTGTGTGTGCATGGTGGGGTTCTTATGAATGGAGGGAGCAGGCAGTGGGGAGGCCAGAAGAACATGCATCAGCCTCCCACCAGCCCTTAGTTGATGCTAGAGTATAGATACTACAGCGCAGCCAGGGAAGAGGGTTCTAGAGAGGGCCACTGAGGACCTATAGCTGGTGAAGAGGTACAGGACATCTATGAAGGAGGCCCTAGCTTTCTGTAGATCCCAGGGGGATTTTGAGGCCAGCTCCCCAGCCTACTCCAGGGGTATGGGATAAGAGGAACCCTGCCCACTCTGACAGAACAACTTCAGAGGAAGGTCACAGAGATTGCCTCATTCAGCTTCCTGCCAGGGGTTTTCCTGCTAGAGATGTTCCTCAGGATCAGAGACAAGACACTGAACGAAAGCTTGCACTGCTGTGTCTGACATCCTGTGCCTGTTTTGTGGCTAGACAACTGTAGTACTTAGCAGTAGGAATCTAGTACCAACCTCACATTTTACATTCACAGCTTCAGAAAGAGGTATGCCTTGAATTTAATGCTTATGAAATACACAGTAGGGTCAGGGCCGGAATTATGCCGCCCCAAGCACGTGCTTGCTTTGCTGGTGCCCAGAGCCAGTCCTGAGTAGGGTCATTGTTCACAATCTGAAGAGGTTTTTCCAGACAGAATACAAAGTGAACTCACTCATCTGAACGCAGAGAGGACAGAAACTTTAAACATCTGCATAGATGTTACAAAACACTCAAAGAGAACCCTAGAAGGTCTCCACATGTCATACACTCAGTGTAATAGTAAGTTAGGTGTGTTCACGGTCAGCTGAGATGTCTACACATCTGACCACAAAACAATACAGAAAATGAGTCTAGTGCATATTAGTGTGCTGAAATGCAACTGAATATGAAACATGTTTTATTTAGAGTAGAAGTAGTTGTAACTATTGCTTTACATTTAATGAAGGTCTTAAAAAGAGCCAACTGAAAATAATAAAAATATGGTTTATGGCAAGAATACATGATAGCTGGCAGTGTAATACACAGACAAGAGATTCTGTGTACAGCTAATGGGACAAAGTGAAGCCATTAATTGTTTGCGCACAGCCATTCCCACTACGTGAACACAGTAAGATTTTAACACCAATCCTGCCTTGAAACACATAGCACCTCTCATCTCGTCTACTCATTCTTTATAAACATTCATTAAACCTCAGCACTTCTGTGAGGTTCTTTAGTATTATGCTTATTTTAAAGATGAGCCAGTGTTGCCAACTTTCAATTTCATCATGAGTTTTGAGATCAATGGCATTTTTATTTAAAAGTGCCCCGCTCCTGGAGTCAAATGAGAATCTTAGCTTTCACTTAAAAAGTAAAAAGGGCAAGCAGAGAGTCCTCATGGCTGTGGAGAAAAGCTTGAGAACAGGAATCCTGAAGGCTCAAACATAGAAGGCAATGAAGAGACCCCCAAACTTATTAAAAAAAAAACAACACACCTCAAGATTTTGTCAGACCTGACTCATGATTTTTGAATGCTTGGGGGTGG
This sequence comes from Natator depressus, assembly GCF_965152275.1. NCBI lineage: Eukaryota > Metazoa > Chordata > Testudines > Cheloniidae > Natator > Natator depressus. Next base: position 192,819,991 of record NC_134236.1, read on the forward strand.
TGATGATGATAAACTACGGTGCAGAGAGTCAGAGATTGCTCATTGTCAAATTCCAGATTAACCACCCTTCACCTGAGTCTCCTCAGGGACATACAGGAGTTGCAGAGGTCCTATTTCCCCTCCCCTGCCCACCAACAATGAGGCCACCTACTGGGCTTACATGGTGTAGAGTTTCTTATCTTGGTTCTCTATACCAGTGGTTCTTAAGCAGGGTACGCGTACCCTTTGGGGTACACAGAGGTCTTCTAGAGGGTACATCAATTCATCTAGATATTTGCCTAGTTTTACAACATAAAATCTACTAATAAAGTCAGTACAAACTGAAATTTCATACAGACAATGACTTGTTTACACTGCTCTACATACTATGCATTTAAATGTAAGTACAGTATTTATATTCCATGGTAAAAATGAGAAAGTAAGCAATTTTTCAGTAATAGTGTACTGTGACACATTTGTATTTTTATGTCTGATTTTGTAAGTAAGTAGTTTTCAAGTGAAGTGAAACTTGGGGATTTCAGATTCCAAGAAAAATCAGACTCCTGAAAGGGATACAGTAGTCTGGTACGGTTGAGAGCCATTGTTCTATACCAAGGGTGAATTTCATCTTTAAAAGAAAAAGAATGTCTGTCTCTAAAGACCTATATTCTTTACCTAAAGCTTTTGATGCTCTCTTAGGCCACATAGTCTTTCATATTCAATGTCAGTTTTAAAAAAAATTAAAAAGTGACCAAAAGCAAACACACACTTCTGATGCTGGATCTTGCACAGAGCAATATGGAGTACACTACAACCAAGGATATTGTAGGTGCACTACAATTGTGGATATAACATATACACAACTTTGTTTATATGCAAGACAGACTTCATTTTTTCCTCTAAAGTTATTCAGTGAAGGAAGGATAAATTTGAACTTCCCCCCATTAATATACAAGGACTGTAGTCTCTATGAGAATACATAAATTTGTAGGAATTGCACATTAACTTTCTGCCATTGACTATTTGGGGGGCGGTGGGAAATCTTTGAATTTACCAGGAGCCACTAGTTTTTTTGAATTGTAAAGTTTTGTAATTTTATTATCATTTCTTCTTGCTCTTTTCCCCCCTCTATAAACAGCCTCCTTGATAGATATCGAGTTTGTGTTTAGACAAACTAAATTTAAAAGAAAGAAACAGGAAGCTTTTACTTGGAAAGTGGAGTTTTAACTACTCAGTGGCAAACAATGAACTAGAGTGATAAAGATGCAATGGAAACAGTATGGAACAGACCTAACTGGTTTCCTGCCCAAGTTGACTCGTAAGCATGTGTGCTACCATGATATGGACCAGCAGTACTATTTTGCTTTTATTTACTTAAACATATTTGTTCCTGTGAAAACCTCTATAAAAGCATTGTAGGAAGAGACAATAGCAGACTTGCCATCTCTTATTGCCAGATCTTTTACTTTACACTTTATCAAATATTTTGATCAGTGAAACTTACTCAACTATTTAAGTTGCAACCTGTATCATATTACACTTTCAAACATGGGCACTAGCCAGATCGTAAAATATAATCCACTCCATCACCATTTAAGACTGGTTTGGTACTTGTAAATCAATTTGCTGGTATCTACTATAGCCTTCTAGAAGTAATACTAGATAGATACATGGTTACATAAATATTATCAGCTCTGTATTATTCATCCCATGTGTTAACTTTTAATACTTAAAAGTTTCCAGGTCAACATAGTTACTTTATCTTTCTTCCTTCTCCACACTTTATCTCCCTCCCTCACCAAACAGGTATCTATGTCAAAACAGGACTCTTCAGTGGGGGGTTTGTTTGACCTAGGTCACTTAAAGGTCAAGCTTTTCACCAGTTGTTGTTAACACAAAGCTTCCACCTAGTCCTCTAAAACCCATACCACAATCTGTTTCATCTACAAACCCTCTATCCACATTGGATTTCTCTCAGTTTTGCACTGTGGAGTGGTCTCAGTGACAAATAAATAGGTCAAACACTCTTAGGCGAAACAGTAGAAGAGGAATCCTCCAAATATGGAAATGCAATGGATTTTGCATTTTAAAAAAATCTCAAAGCAAAACAAAAGGCTCTAAAGGTACCATTTTAAAAATCAGTTCAGCAGAGACTTTATTCTCCTATTGGGCTTAAAGAACAGCAGTCTTTTAAACAGTGCTAAAGCAACTTAGACTACATTTTTGTGTCCCTGAAAAAAAAAGATCAATTTTTATACATATTGATTCTAAGATTTACATGTGAGAAATAGATAAAATTGGATCAAATATATACCAAAACAAATTGCTGGCTCCCAGGAAAGTCAATAAAACCAAAATAAATTTAGCAGATTTCATCTACCAGCATTTGAGGTTTGTTTTACTTCATTATTTCATACACACTTACTGAGCAGAAATTTGCTTAACTCTTTTCCAGTTTTCTCTCACTGAAACAATATGAGACTCTGTAGAATAACGTGAACTTGAATATTATCACCAGGATGGCATATGGCAAACTAGCAGTAGGCAGTTTATCTTCATCCTCTTTGTAAGCTAAAATTAGCACAATGCTTTTTCAGCGCTATATAGAATATTCAGAGCAGTATGATATACCTAATACAATTCTAATTCCAGCCTTGGCTAGCCTCCAATATTCAAGCAAATTGATTAAAGAATTAATATTTTTAATATTGAGTTTATATTTATCAACTTGAGAGGCACTTTTAAATTAATATAGCCATTTCACCTAAACCAACTCCAGCAGTAAAAAAAGTTAACGTATTAGCAATAAACACAAATTCAATACATATGATTTGTATATAGCATCCTAATCCATACAAAATGCTTTATAGGGAATGTCATGCTGCAAAGTTGTATGTTATGACATTAAAAAATAAAATATAATTATCTTACTAGAGAGTTAATACAATATGCAACTTTTATTAATAATGTGCTTAGTACTATGTGCTTTGTTACTGGCAATTGTTAAATGTGTACTTGGTTGGGATTAAATTAAGGGGATATACCACGAAAAGTAGATTTGCTGTTTAAACAAGAAAGCAGCTACCAACTAACTCCTTCAAAGACTTTTTAGACAAACAATGATAAAAATAGAACAATAGAAAGAGGTTCAAATAATACATCCCTTTTAGTTGGTATGTGTCAGTATAATCTTCTCATCAAATACTAGCAAAAACTCAAGCAGGATTAACTTTACAGAAAACATATACTGGCACATAAATTGTCAGTGGTTTATATTTACTGGAGCGTTCAAGCTCCTGCTCCCTTTTCTTCTCACTGTTTGTCATCCGGTCAGCTGTCATTCAGCTGCACATTTCTTCCAAAATTTGGCTAAGCTGTATCCAATTGAGCCCCCTGTTGCCCCTATGCCTCTCTTCAACCTGTTGAATTATGGTTATTCAGTTTGTTTTTAATAGATTAAATCTGTGGTGACAAACAAATGTCAATGTGATTGCTTGATTTGTACCACACAGCTATAAAACCTTGACACTTAACACAGTATCCTTTCCTTTTTTCTAAAGGAAATCTGAAGGCAACTGCAAAGCTAGTGTACACCATGAACATGCATACTGTACCACCTTATTTACAGCACTGTCAGTGCAACAAGTTTACTAACACTGGGGAAAAAATACATATGCTATCTTTCAAAGACTTCTGTGGCTCAACTTAAATTACAAGACTGGTTACTAGCTGACAAAACACAGTGATTGTTTTAGCTACAACCTGCTATGAAAAATACATTTAGGGACAAATGCTGGGCCTACCTGGTTTTTTGGAGTAGAGAGATCTATATTAATTTGAAAGCCGTATTAATGTGGCTCCATATGTTGTTGTTTTTTAACCAAGCCACAGTCTTATGTAGAATCTCTTAGATAAGGGATTCTGGACAAGGGCAGGATTCATCAGCATGGGATTTGGAGTGGCTGGGCCAGAGAGCACATAGGAAAAATGCTGGACTACATCTTTGCCCCAAAGCCTGCCTTGGAACCACCCCTCTGTGGCTCCTGCCATGGAGAAGTGGGAGAGCGTAAACTGCATGCATTTGCGGAGTGCAGCATAGGTGCAATATTTCCACCCCACCTGACTGCCTCTTTTCTACCATATGAAAAAGATACAGACTAAATTTGTCACTTGCTTTTTAAGAACTAGTTCTGAGATATCGGCTCATATCTGATCGTCATATCGATCATATCTGATCGTCTACACAATCTTAAAAACAATGTTCTACTTAAATATGACCTAAAAATATACAAAATGGGACCAGCCTTTCCAATACGAGCAGCGTTATCGCTCTTCCTTGGTTTATGAATGCGAAAAGTATCAATGCTTTGTATACATTGTAAGTGACATGGAATTCAGGGTTAACATTTGCTTCCTGAGTCACTAGCATGTTCTTGGCATTTCTCCTAGGGTGCTGTTGGTGGATTCTTTCTGCATCTCACTCAGACAGCTGAGGATCCTCACTACATTCTACACTACATTCTACTTTTAACTAACCCTATAAACTTTGTTTCATGACTTGCATTTATTAACAAGACAAAGCTAAGCTATATCTTCTTCTGAAGCTTATCAACAGTACATAGGTCCTGGACTATTCTTATCTAACACTACACATGCAGGATGACACTAGCCCCTACTCAGGGGGCTAGAATATGGTTCATGCACCAGTTAAGTCTCAACTGGGTCTTATTTTGAGTTTGTCAGTGGTGCATGCTGGTAGGCTTTGTGCTGACCCCCTACACAGGGATGAATTACACCCCCATATAATATGTAACAATCAGGGCAAAGAACCATTATTCTAACACACACAAGGGGAGACATAGCAGGAAATGCCACTCCACTCCACTGTTTCTTCACCTCCTCATTGTGCTTCTATCCCAGTTTTTTACCCCCAAACTCCATGGGTTCTTCCCTCCTCTAATGCTTCTTTCACAACCACCCAGCTCACAAGAGCTGTGGCAAAGTAAAGGTGACTAAATTCCTGAGCTCTGAAGTCCTCACTCTCTTGTTGCTGTTAAAACAAGCAGAGTGGCAAGGAAATTATCTGGAGGGAACACAGACAATATGGGAATGGGTGAAGTCGTGACAGAGATAAATGGAGGAGGAAGAGACTATGAGGAACAGACACTACATGGACAACTAAGGATATTCCAGTCTTCCAATCATCTGGTCACCTTACTGGTGGTGCCCAGAGGTCTCCTAGAGTAACACGAGGCACTTCCTTAGTCACAGCACTCCTACCCCATACCAGCCCCGAGGAAAGAGAAATCAGGACTCCAACCCTGGTATTCTTCATGACATTAGCCACTGGGCCACCAGGACAGCAATAAATGGTCTCTAACAAAACACAAGTGCAACATTGCAAATGCACTCTTCTCCAGATAAAAATAACAGGGGCTGCCTTATCTTAATTTTTTTTTTTAATTACACCATGTCAGAAGAGACACTCCCAATTTGTTCATAAATAAAGACATGCCTATGTATTTGCTCATTTTAATCCTTCCAAACGAGATGATACTGAAGAAACACGAGTTAGAGTATCCCTGTTAACAGGCATTACAGTATGGATTAAAAGGGGCATTTTCTCAAAGAAATTTTAATCTTACCCATTGAAAACTACATAATAAGATCCTAGTTTGTAGGAACATAGTAGCACTGGGAATGATTAATCTATTGCCATTGTGCCTTAACAAGCTTCTACAACACTGTATAGAGTTTATCAGAACAGCTGTTGACTCTGGAAGAGCTTGTTTTTCTTATTCTATAGATTGTTATAATAATCACATCTTATGTTTACATAGTGCCTTTCATCCTGAAGCATCCGAAAGCGTACTGTAAACTTTTGACCCAATCCTACTCCCACTGAGGTCAATGAGGTTTTCCATTGACTCCACGGGAAGCAGGATCAGGCCTTATATACCAATACAAATCATCCCGCCGATGCCTGCTGGAGCACAGCATTCACTTGACAGCACACAGCAACGTTACGCAACGAGTATAGAAAAACAAACGGAATAGCAGAGGTAACTGAAATTGCAGGAGAAATTTAAAAGTAGGTAATAGTTATCTAAACTGAAATTTGGCCAGGACACCATGGAGAATACTCCTCCTCTTACAGAAAGTTGCATGGTACCTTTAATTACCAGAAGCACTGAAACATCTCATCCAAAAGATAGCATATCCAATAGCATCAGTGCCAAATAACCCTATGCGTAGAAATGGTTCAGTACTGACTCACAGGGAAGTGTGCCACATACTGAATCGTCATCACCCCATCCTGCAACATCCTGGTTTTCCTGGAACTAGCAGGGTAGAGCACCCCTATTCAGCTTGTAAGATCTAACCAGACCATGGCCTGAGAAAGTACGACTGCAGTGTTGTTTGCCAACAGCTCAAATACACTTATGTTATAAATGTATTAAACTTCCCATAGAATATATGGAGGAAGCACTGCTCCATCTCTGTAATATCAAATCAAATTTGAAATGGGGAAGAATCAAAATCCTCATTATAGCACATTATAAATACAGAAAGGTCTCTTGCTTATTTTATATTTCATGTAGTCTGCCAACAAAACTTCACAAAGAGCGTAGGAATTCATGTTTGCAGAGATATTAAAGTCAGAAAAAGGGAACTTCTTATTTTATTTTCCCACAGCCTAAGCAAAGGTGAACCAAGTGAACTTGGCAAAGGGCACGAGTTAGATGCCATTTCCCACAGCAACATGGTATTTTCCTCTGGGAATAAAACATTTCCCTTAAACTACTGTTTATAACTCTTATCAGCTCAAGAGCAATAGAGCCATCAAGTCCAATATCTCGTGGAAAAAAGTCAAGGTCAACAAGTACTTGCATTTTCGTTTATCTTTAGCTGCAATTGCTACTGACATTCAATTGGGTAATAAACATGAGGCCTGTCAAATGCTCTCAACAAACAGGTGATCCAAAAGCTATCACAGAGAAAGAGGCTACTGCTAGGTAATCAAACAATTCTGTTGCAACAATTATGATCTGAGTGCATTCATTTATAGAAGCAATCACCTGTCAAATCTGGATGAATATTCTCAAACCATTCCCACCGCTGAGGTAGTAAGGGTGAGAAAATACTAACTATGTCTGCTCTCAGGTTTTTACCAACAAATACATACTAGCATTAACAATGACTCATCAGAATAAAAAATAAAAAGCTTGCTAAATATCTTATCTTCTACATCTAATAGCAATTTATAGTTTTGGAATATTTCTATTTTTTTTATTTAAATAAAAAATGGTGTTACACAGAACAGCCAAATGCTACTACCCTGTTGCACCACACTCATCAACAGCTATTTGTGGGTTTACATCCATACTCATTCTTTTAAAAATTGTGGTCACTGCTTTTGAAAACACTTTATCATAATTTCAAAAACACTAGCTTTTTTAAAAAAAAAAAAAAAAAACACCCCAAAACTTGCCTGATGGAAAGGATCCTACAGAACATTCAAACTGAAAGCCACCTACTCATTGATGCCAAGAGGGGTTGCTTAAGAAGACTGAGAATAGTATGCAGCCCTAAATATTGAGTGACTGCTGCGAGGTGCCAAGCTCAGAAAAGGCTCAGCACCTCAAAAGATATAGGACTTAAATTTATAGAAAAAATATGATCAGTAAAAATCATACTAAACTGATCACCCAAAATACAGAAGTCGTGACTCCTACTATTGTTAATACGGAATGTCTAGAACCCCAAACACCATTTTATCTACTTATGTAATTGCTTGTGACTAAGATTCATTCCTCTGTTTAATCCAAGTAGGAGACTAAGGCTCCACTTATGCATGAACCTATGTGCTTTTGATGGACTCAGACCCTAAAATCTTATCGTGCATGTGATATTATTTTCCCCACTGTTTACTCTTTTGCTAAGGAAATGCAACCTATGCAAGACTTTAGTACCATTTATGCAATGAGATCTGTGTGGGCACACTGCTGTGCCCAAGCAAGGCTCTGCACAGACACAGGGGTCCACTTGCGTAGATCTGAATGCAGGATCAGAGCCATATTTTATCTATAAACACCTGCACATGCATACATTTGTGCACTGTGACACATGTTTAATACAAGAGTCATGTATTATTTTAGGTCACTTGCCAAAAAAAAGGCCTTTTTACAAAAATACCTCTAACATGAATTTTGTGCTTGATTATAGAAGGACAAGGAATTCAGAAAATTCTATTCCTAAAGCCACGTTAACTGTGGACAGCCCCAAAAATAAGTTTTCCCACTTTCAACCCTCCGGTGATAACTACAGCTTCAACTTGAAGAATCTGCCATCTTAAGTAGGTAACCCTCCACTCAATTTGAGACTTTTCCGGAGCAGAGATTGAAATTCCAGTTAAACTGTGCCAAATTGTGTGGATTTTTTTTAATGTTTATTATATATGTGAGCTGACCTGACAAAAGAAGTTCTAAGTGTCTCAGTGTAACTAATGTTTGCCGAAAAAGGGTAGTTGGAGAAAGCGAAGGTTTTACTGTGAGAGTAATTAGTTTATGGGCTTTTCTACAAGGGGAAAAAGCCAGAAGTAGGTAGTGTGCACTAGCTATCCTTCACAAACTCCTCATGTAAACACTCTTAATCTGCACTAAGAGTGCCTTTGTGTAGTTTAGCTTAAATTCACTTTGAAAGTGTATTAAGCTAAACTTCACAAAGACACTCAGTGCAAAGTAAGAGCATCCACACTGGGAGTTAGTGCAGAATAGTTAGTACACTTTAAATTCACATCCTAGATTACCCCACACTAACTTTCCCATGTAGACAAGCCCTAAGACTATGCTATCCACAAATTAAACAAAACAAATACAATTAATGAGTTTAAGGCTAATGTTGCCATGTTGTCAAAAAATATGAAAGAGGCTATTAATAACACAGAAAACTCTTATTTTTAAATACATTATCAGAAGAGATCCTGAGCACAGAATAGGATACATTTTCACTACAGTGCATGAAGCTTGTAGATTGTTTACAATGCACCATTCTGAAAATGTAACCCTGTATGGCTGAAACAGCAGTATTAAAAGTCTCCGTGAAGTCTAACTGCAACAGCTGATCAAGAATGACAAGACCACCAAAATAATAATAATAAATAATAGTTTCACACCCTCCGGCTTTACAGCTGAATGATGAATTTACATCATGTCATTATTAGCATAATTCTCAGCTACTCAATCAATGTTAAAAAATAAAACATGATTCTGGAGAGAGAAAAATAATTAATTCTGATGCAGCTGAAGAATGCGTACGTAGGTTAAAATGTTATAAACTCACCCCAACAGTTCAAGTTTCTCTTAAAAAAAAAAATCTATCTTGTGCCAAGACAGACACACAGGTGTAGATGCTGAATTAAAGCAAAGCACCTGCTGGACACGGGCCGGGGGGGGGGAGGGGGTGGTAAGAAGAGAGAGAGATTAGACCTATTCAAGATTCACAATATATAAATAACTAGAAAATACTGGAAACAGCCCCTGTTGACTAATGCCACGTCTTTTTCAATTGAGGGTCACATCTAGTCTAACCAATCCCATGATAATGGCATCAGTAAAGGTCAATCAAAGACAAGCCGAAGCTTCCACTGTCTGGCTGACCTTCGGAGCTTGTGACAAATTGCTATCAGTCAATGTCAACTAATGACAGCAGCTCTTTGGCTAATCAATTGTTCTAAAAATGATCAAGAAAACTACGCACAGGACAGCTCATTTTCACATCAATGCCTGTGAAGTATGAAAAGCTCATTTTTTGAGTTTTTAATAAGCTCATAAGTAAAGCAGTTACTTGGTAACAGGGGTCACCTTACTGAAAAGGCAGAACCTTTGTCTGCCTTTTACATATTCTTTTATTACCATATTATAGTAAAAATATGCCATGCTATTACTATGCCAGAGGGCTACATAATAAAGTAGGTAACATTTCAGACATTTTTGAGATAAATATTTCTGTGTTTTAGGGACCTCTCTGTGGGTGTAAATAATTGTAGATATACTTTCCATGTATTTAAATGCAAAGCAGTCACTGCTAGTACACAGGTAATATACCTGCTTATTATTCGGGTGAACTTCACATGACAAAGTTTCTAGCAAAATACATGTCATGAAATTCAGTGACACCATGCAGGTGGGTTAGGTCTTACTAGCCTTTGTTCTGTTTTTTTAAAATCCACCCACCTGCACAGTTTGAGAATTTATTCTATTCTGGATGTTACTAATGTAACTCACATTTGGTAGGTCAGCCAAAAAAACCAAAACCTGTACAAATTTCTGCTTTGAAACAATCCTGTGAATGTCATCTAAGCTGGAATACACACACATTTGGGTTATGGATCACTGTAAAATGGATCTCTCGATAACAAAGGCAACCATAGATTCAGGAGCCTTCTGCACCTTCATTATACCTGCCTCTTACTTTCAGCGCATCATTTACTACATCTCTCAAAGCAACACACCAAGGCACGCTTTAATTTGCATTCACACATTAAACATTACCAAAACAACAAATAATGCTACACAATGGTCAAAAGGCTTAAGAACTGTTAGTACAATTATATTTTCCTTTTTTCCAGTCAATGAAGAGATTGTTAGTCAAATTTCATTTCAGAGCAACACTACAAACAGTCTCTTGAGAAAAAGCCGAGTGGGTGTGAACAAATACATATCATTCAAACCACCTGGACCAATAGAACACCAGAATCAAAAGGAGTCCTTGCTTTATATTTAAGTTTAGTCTTCATGGGTTCCTAACAAAACATTTGTATTATTTAAAATCCTGTTTTAAAAAATTGCTAAGCAGGAAACATTAAAACTTTTGTTTTCATCAAGGAACCTGCAGACTGACAGCAGTTTCAGATTACATCCTAAATCTGAATTGCTATGGTAGTTTTTCAAATTAAAATATCTTCTGTGGCCTCAACCATTCTCAAGTTGTCCATAGGAAAGAAATAAAGGAGGCAGGGCAACACTTAAGCTGAGCCATAATTGGAAGTATGTGAAAAATGAAGTGTCAGTTCGGTCAATAAAGGGCAAAGGTCAAGGGGAACTGCAGCCCAAACTCTGTGCAAAATGTGCTCATTAAGACATCCAATCAGAGAACGCCTTCCCACCTATCCCATTAGTCATCGGACATCTGACTGTTTCAAATGCCTGGGTCTGTGCTGTTATTACTTTTCTTCTTCATGTAAAAAGGAGAGCTGGTATATAAATCGTTGCTCAGTCATCTGGAACATAATGTGGCCCTTTTTTCCCCCCTTCATCCAGCTCTGCCTGCTGGCTTCACAGGCTTGAAACAACTGCCTTGAGATTCCCTTCAATAATAAATGGAATTGCCTTTTGCCTATAGTTTGCCTGAACTCAGACAAAAGCCAGAAAAACATTGCAACTATTGATACATTTTTAGAAAGAAATATCATTGCTTTTTAGTCAGTACCTTAAAAAGAGCAACAATAATTCTGAGGTTAAAAAAAAACACAACATTTTGAACCTGGTCTGAGGCTTAAACAAGAAAGAAGACATTGATAGATTTTCAACGGTACAGGATAGCTAAATACGAACATTAAAAAAACCTCACTCGATTGAAATTGCTTATACAAGGTCTCTCTATTCAGGAGCCTTCTTTAAAACAACAGCAAAATCATAAAACAAGCAAAAGCCTTTTTAAATTAAAGCATGTAACAAAAGAAAATAAAGGACTAGCCACAGTCAGAAGACAGGATACTGGATTAGATGGACCATTGGTCGGACCCCGTATGGCCGTTCTTATGTTCTTCTACTACTGTGGGATTCTTTTTGCATAACCCTACCTAAAAAACTGACTTCATTTTTTAAAATAGAATTTTGCAAGCACTTCTCCATAAGGTAGAGTGAGCTTTCTTTGCACCAAAAAGCACCACGTTAACCAAAATTCAGACCGCAGCAAGCATTTGAAAATAGGCTGCTAAAGGTCTTACATAGTAAGTATGTAGCAAAGACAGAGTAAGTCCTTACATCTTTTTCAAAACATTATTAGACATACCCATATTATAACTATTCCGTCCTATGACTGACACAATAACAAGCCATTCTAAGAAACTGTGTCAAAGAACTATGTAATATCATATCCTGCTATTCAGTGGCACGATACTTCCTAACATCTCCCAAGCAGTTAAATATGGATTTACACAACAGACTGTAAAAAGAAAAGGAGTACTCGTGGCACCTTAGAGACTAACAAATTTTGTAACAGCTTTAAGGAATTATTGCTGCCTACTAAGTAAATGCATTTATGTTTTACAAAAAAAGACTTTAAAATGATAGAGCACCAAGGATGTTTTCGAAGGGGAGATTGGTTGATTTTGTAAATAAGTACTCAGACAACTTGTAAGATACACATTACAGGGATTAAAAAAGCAATGATGCATCAGGTAAATAAGAGACACTTTTAAAAAAAATTGTCCAAAAATACGTAATAGACGACTACAGGATGAACAAACATGTACACATGTAAATGGATACTTTTCTTTTTAAGCCTATCAGGCCTTGTCTTTCAAGTCTGAGTGCACCCACAACACACACACACACACTCTCTATTACACCTGCCCCACACATACACCTTCGTATCCAGTTGTCAAACAACCCATCTACACACCCACAAAAATGCATTTCTGCAAATGTACCATTAGGAACATTTGCAAAGGAACCATTAGGAAAGGGATAGATAATAAGACAGAAAATATTGTAATGCCTCTACATAAATCCATGCCCGCGTCTTGAATACCACGTGCAGATATGGTCGCCCCATCTCAAAAAATATATATTGGAATTTGGAAAGGTACAAAGAAGGACAACAAAAATTATTAGGGGTATGGAATGGCGGCCATATGAAGAGAGTTTAATAAGACTGGGACTTTTCAGCTTGGAAAAGAGACGACTAAAGAGGGGATATGACTGAGGTCTATAAAATCACGACTGATGTGGAGAAACTAAATAAGGAAGTGTTATTTACTCCTTCTCCTAACACAAGAACTAGGGGGTCACCAAATGAAATTAATAGACAGCAGGTTTAAAACAAACAAAAGGAAGTACTTCTTCACCCAACGCACAGTCAAATCAGTGGAACTCCTTGCCAGGGGATGTTGTGAAGGCCAAGACTATAACAGGGTTCAAAAAAGAACTAGATAAGTTCATGGAGGATAGGTCCAGCAATGGCTATTGGCCAGGATGGGCAGGGATGCAACACCATGTACTGAGTGTCCCTAGCCTCTGTTTGGCAGAAGCTGGGACTGGATGACAAGCACCTATGATTGCCCGTTCTGTTGATTCCCTCTGAAACACCAGGCACTGGCCACTGTCGGAAGACAGGATACTGGACTAGATATTCCTTTGCGGCGGATATTGAACTCTGTTGGAGCTGGGGGTGAACACAGGTGACGTTTTGTACTATACATACTACACTGTTAAGCGGGAAATAGGTTGAAGAAACAAGTGTAATTTTATTTATTTATTTTTACTATTTTGATCATCAGGGTTAATACCTTTACAGATATTTTAATTGCATTTTATATTACGAGAGAGAATAATTCTGGCCTAATGTGAAGAAATCACAGATATATAAATGTATACATTATACCCAATGCACGTAATACAGCTTATGTACTATGGAGCAAATTCTCTGTTCCACAAAGACTGTGGTGGGGACAGAATCTTCCTCTCTCTACCCTACACTGTGTAGTGGCACTTGACCCATTCCATGGTGGGTATTGCTGCTATATTGTTGCGGTAGCCCCCATAACTACTTTGCCCTCCTATCTCGAAGAGGGGCATAGCCAATAAAGCTGCTTAACTGCAGATTCAGTGCAGTAGTGCCCAACCCCAAGTGTTCTATAATCACAAATCAGGCCCCCAAAATAACGAGATTTGATTAAAATCCACAAGATTTTAAAAATAATAATTTTCTTTTTGGGAGGGATGGGGGAGGGAGGTATTTGCCTTCTGTCTTTTGAGCTTCTAGGATTCAGGTTTCAATCTTTACTCTCTGCAACCAGGAGGGCAGGAAACTTATTTTCTTTTTTTAAACAATAGCTGAAATTCTCACAATCACGTGACTCTAGGAGCTTCAAGAAAAACACTGTAAGAGTTGGCAAAACTGCCATCAGCTTTTCCTTGGCCTGCCATTGACTTTCAAATTTTTCCTTGCACGAAACCTAGCTTTGGCCAGGTGTCCAGTTTTTGCCCGGTTGAAACGGGACCCTGGTGGCTCCGGTCAGGACTGCTTACCGGACCGTTAAAAGTCTGGTTGGCGGCGCAGGCAGGCTCCCTACGCAGCTCCGCACGACTCCCAGGAAGCCGCCAGCATCTCCCTCTGGCTCCTAGGCACAGGGGCGGCCACAGAGGCTCTGCACACTACCTCCACGCCTCCTGCCCTCAGCACCAGCTCAGCAGCTTCCATTGGCCAGGAACCACAGCCAATGGGATCTGAGGGGTGGCACCTGCAGGCATGGGCAGCGCACAGAGCCACATGATCGTGCCTCCGCATAGGAGCTGGAGGGAGATGTTGCTGCTTACTGGGAGCCGCCTGAGGTAAGCAGTGCCTGGTGCCCGCACCCCTTCCTGCACCCCAATCCCCTGTCTCAGCCTGGAGCCTCCTCCTGCACCCCAAACTCCACCCCAGAGCTCGCACCCCCAGTCAGAACCCTCACCCCCCCCGCACTCCAACCCCCTGCCCCAGTCCAGATCCCCCTCTCACACCCTGAACCCCTCATTTCTGGCCCCACCCTGGAGCCCACACCCCCAGCCCAGAGCCTGTACCCCCTCTCACACCCCAACCCCCTGCCTCAGCCTGGAGCCCCCCCTCGTACCTCAACCCCAGCTTGGAGCCCTCTTCTGCACCCCAACCTCCTCATCTCTGGCCCCACCTCAGAGCCACACCCCCAGCCGGAGCCCTCACTCTCTCCCACACCCCAACGCCTTTCCCCAGCCTGGTGAAAATGAGTGAGTGAGTGACAGTGGGTGAGAATGAGCAACGGATGGAGGGGGGATGGAATGAGCGGCGGGCATGGGCTCGGAGAAGGGAGGAGACAAGGGGCGGGGCAAGGTGTTCGGTTTTCTGCAAATAGAAAGTTGGCAACCCTAACGACACCTCATGCTGGTGCAGAAGGAGCTAGCACAGAATGCAAGTGCAAGATGCCCAGACTTACACTATCCTGCTTTATGCACCTTTGAATTAAATGGGAGTTTTGCCATTCACTTCAACTAGCACAGGGGCAAGCCCTATCTGAAGGGTGGACACTCCATTTGTGTTTACTACACGTCCACACTAACAGGGCTTGTCAACACTAACATTTAGGTCACAGTAAGCTGGGGTGTGAATTTATCCCTCACTAGCCTGCTGTGCACTAATGGTCTGTGTGACCCTCCTGACATGCACTAACAGTCCGTGGTATACTTTAATCTATTTGCATTTCAAAGCGGGGTAGATCAAAGCACATTGAGGAACTGTTAGTGTGTGTCTACAGGGTCCACACAGTTGGCACACAGCAGGCTAATGCATGGTAGATTCACACCCCAGCTTTCGGCAAAGTAAACATTTGTGTAGACAAGCCCACAGAGTTGCTTTGCATAAGTAAAAAGAAAAGGAGTACTTGTGGCACCTTAGAGACTAACAAATTTATTTGAGCATAAGTTTTCGTGAGCTACAGCTCACTTCATCAAGCTTCACGAAAGCTTATGCTCAAATAAATTTCTTAGTCTCTAAGGTGCCACAAGTACTCCTTTTCTTTTTGCGAATACAGACTAATACGGCTGCTGCTCTGAAATCTGCATAAGTAGTTATTATGAATACCTAGTTTCCTCTTTCAAGTAGTTTAACACAATGATCCTTCTTAGAATCATAGAATATCAAGGTTGGAAGGGACCTCAGGAGGTCATCTAGTCCAACCCCCTGCTCAAAGCAGGGCCAATCCCCAACTAAATTATCCCAGCCAGGGCTTTGTCGAGCCTGACCTTGAAAACCTCTAAGGAAGGAGACTCCACCACCTCCCTAGGTAACCCATTCCAGTGCTTCACCATCCTCCTAGTGAAAATTTTTTTCCTAACATCCAACCTAACCCCCCCCCACTGCAACTTGAGACCATTACTTCTTGTTCTGTCATCTGCTACCACTGAGAATAGTCTAGATCCATCCTCTTTGGAACCCCCTTTCAGGTAGTTGAAAGCAGCTATCAAATCCCCCCTCATTCTTCTCTTCTGCAGACTAAACAATCCCAGTTCCCTCAGCCTCTCCTCATAAGTCATGTGTTCCAGTCCCCTAATCATTTTTGTTGCTCTACGCTGGACGCTTTCCAATTTTTCCACATACTTGTTGTAATGTGGGACCCAAAACTGGACACAGTACTCCAGGTGATGTCTCACCAATGTCAAATAGAGGGGAACGATCACATCTCTTGATCTGCTGGCAACACCCCTACTTATACAGCCCAAAATGCCGTTAGCCTTCTTGGCAACAAGGGCACACTGTTAACTCATATCCAGCTTCTTGTCCACTGTAACCCCTAGGTCCTTTTCTGCAGAACTGCTGTCTAGCCATTCGGTCCTAGTCTGAGGCAATGCATGGGATTCTTCCGTCCTAAGTACAGGACCCTGCACGTGTCTTTGTTGAACCTCATCAGATTTCTTTTGGCCCAATCATCTAATTTGTCTAGGTCCCTCTGTATCCTATCCCTACCCTCCAGCATATCTAACACTCCTCCCAGTTTAGTGTCATCTGCAAACTTGCTGAGGGCGCAGTCCATGCCATCCTCCAGATCATTAATGAAGATATTGAACAAAACCGGCCCCAGGACCGACCCTTGGGGCACTCCTCTTGATGTGTTTATAAAAACCACATCACTTGTACAAAGATCTTGTGCACCTTGAGTTCCAATTTCATTAAAGTTCTTTATAAACTCTGGGTAAAATTTTCAAAAGTGTCTAAGTGACTTAGGAATCTAAGTTCCATTGAAAGTCTTCCCATTGAATGTCAATAGGACCTAGGCATTTTTGAAAAATTGCATTCTCTGTCTTCATAGCATGCACCTTGCTATAAATGACATGCAAAACTTATGCCCAAATAAATTTGTTAGTCTCTAAGGTGCCACAAGTACTCCTCATTCTTTATGCAAAACACTGGGCTACTAGGAATGACCCAGGAAGAGAGCAACATATATTTTGGTCAGTTTACTTTAAGATAACAGAAATGACTGACACACATTACACACTAATAATGTGCCACATTTTGAAAAAAAATCAAACCCATTTTAAGTAGAGATTTTCAAAAAGCATCTAAAGGATTTAGGAGCTCAAGTCCCAAGTAGATGGGACTCCTAAATTGCCTAGTCACTTTTCAAAACCCTCCCCATGAAAGTTCTCCAAACACCTCCCCCCTCAAACCCCGTCACCACACACAGACTTCCACCACTCCCAACATAAGAATATCTCATTCTTGGCTAAGAAATCTTAAATACCAAGTTTCAGTTCAAAGCAGTTCCCCCCCCCCCCCCCCACACACACAAACCTGCAGCAGCTTACATCCTTAAAAAAAAAAAAAAAAAAAACACACAACAGGATTTAAAATTAACTCCTGAAGACAGGGGGCTCTAATGAACGTGCTGACACCATCTTAACGACAGCATTGTGAATGGTGACACTATAATATATATGTATACATACTTGAAAGAAAAGAGGCCCCTTGAATTTATGTTGCATATCATTTTCCAGTAAAAGTCAGAGGTCAGAAGGTTACCAGTTTCTGCCTCAGCTCTGCAACAGTTTACTATTCCAGGCCCCATTTTTACTAGGCTATCCTTGTGATGAAGTCAGCAACTTTTCTTTCAACAGTAAAGTGTTTCAAATACTTAAAATTCTATAGAGAGATGTAATTCACAATGTAAGATACATCCATGGGTATAAAAAAAAATAAAATATACTGTTTTAGTTTAAAAACTAATCTTGTTACATGTAGATTTTGCAATTCTAATCAGCATTGTTCAACCTTTTTTGGAAACATAATTCTTTTGTTGTCTAACAGCGCTTGAATGAAACAGGATCATAAACCCAGATTTAAAAGTATATACCTATCGTGGGTTCAGAGTCAACTTCAATAAAACACTCTCTTTTATATTCAGATTAAAGATTCTTTTAAAATTTTAGTTGCATTAAATTAAACACAAAATCCACTGCAGTTGGTCTCTTCAGAAAGAAGTATGAACATGCAGCTTTAATTTTTAAGTCATCTGTTTTTAAAATGTTGAATT
>NC_134236.1:194993297-195025797 GCF_965152275.1 Natator depressus
CCACCCCAATTACTTTGAATTCATCTAGGGACAACGTAATAAAAAATGTGAAGAATTCTGTATGCCTATTAATCTAAAACATTACAGAAGCTTTGACCAGATTCTCTTGTCTATATTTATTTTGTCTACATTTATTTTAGCGCACTGCTAATTCAATTATATTCACCATCAGTGGTCAATCAGCAGAAGCACAGTTTTCGTTATTTCATTAATCCTTATACAGTACCCTAAACATGTTCATCTATTGGTAATGTACAGACTCTCACATAGAAAATACAAATGTGCATTTACCTGAATTTATGAGCCTGTAGCTAATCAAAAAAACAATTAAAAACTCTTCATACCCTGTGGTCAGATAACCAAATGTTTCATAGCTGTACATTTTTTCAAGTAGCTGTTTTTGTAATGCACGAGAAAATAGTGACCAAAAAGAGAGCTAGATTAAGGATTTTTAAACTAAGCTTTTTAAAATTTGCTTTTGTTGTATTATGTGGCAATTTTGCATTTTGATTGGTGCTTAGATACCAAGGCAATAAGCACCTTAAGATCGATACAGTAGATACAAAGATTTGCAGTGGGGGAAAAGACTAACAGAAGTGGAGAGAAAACTACCTTATCCATAACACAGGCTAGGCACAATGTGGTTAAGTACAATGCTGAAAGAAAGCAAGATAATCCTGCCATTGTCATCATTTAATGTCAAGTCATTATAATGGGGGAGGAAAGGAAATCAATGATACTAAATTATGTGATTTTTATATGCAATTATACAAATACCTCCTCTTATTTTTGCCTTCATCTAATTACTTTTACCTTCAACCCTGCCTTTTCTCTCCTATACTTCCAGAGGCTGGAGCCTTTGTTATACTATATTTCAGAAGTGGCAGTGCAAAGGCCCTTCTGTAAGCGTAACCATTACAGATATTTAGGGTGTAATCGCAGATATGACATCAGCTTATTCAGATTGTGTTTGTGTCACTGAAATGCTGATTTTCCTCACAGTCTTACAATGTACCAATAAACTATATTTCACTGGAAAAAGGTGAGATTACATTTTCATTTTAAGTGCAAAGAGCAAGTATTGCTAATACAGGAAACATATACACCAAACCGGTGACATAAATTACAAAATATTAATAAACATGTGACTACTCAGATTCAAATGTAAGTCAGTCACCTGTAATTTTAATTACTTTTATTTTTAACACACCTCAGAAAAGTGTTATTAGTGAAACTGTGAGCAGCTGATAATAAATGCAAGGCCCTATCCACTCCAAATTTCCTCCCTGGCTGCTGGAAGTCCCATAAGCTTCCCTTGGCTAACAGCCAGGGATTCTGCTCTCTATCCTGAAAGGGTGCTTCCAGGGCCAGATTAATGAAATCCAGGATCCTAGACACACCATGACTTGGGTGTCATGTAAATCCATCCTTGCAGCCCCATCCCCACTAGAGAGCAGGGGCATCCCCTTCCCCTCAGGAGTAGCTGAGCCCCTCCCTCTCTCTGGAGATGCAGTGATGGCAGCAGATGGGACATCCTCTCCACTTCTTGCCCTAGCAGTTGGGGTATATCTGCTTGGGTGAGTGGGCCAGGCACGCCTTCTATCACATACACAATTCTCTGCAGGTGTGGCATTGGCAGTGTGTCACTGGAGTTAACACCCAATACAGATGAATGGAATGGGGCAATTCACACTTCTCAGAAATATTATTTTGGACATCATTGTACTGGATATCCTCGGGTCACATTTTCAAGCTTTTCTTTGCAACATAGATGCCAAAACTTTCATTTTAAGGCCTTGTCTACACTAAAGGGAAAAGTCGATCTAAGCTATGCAATTTGAGTTACGTGCATAGGGTAACTCAAATCGACGTAGCTTAGATCTATTTACCGCGGGGTCCACATTACGTGATGTTGACGGGAGATGCTCTCCCATCGACTCCCCTTACTCTTCTTGATCAGGTGAAGTACAGGAGTCGACGGGAGAGTGATCGGCTGTCGATTTAGCGGGTCTTCTAGACCTGCTAAATTGACCACTGATGCATTGATCGCCGCAGCATCGATCCTCTGGTAAGTGTAGACAAGCCCTAAAGAAAAAGTGAACTGAGATTACAATCACATGCTTCCAGGAGCTGGGATTCTACCCATGGGTAGATTGCCTATGCTTTATCAGCCCTGGGTGATTCCCCTTTGGTAAAAACCATGAATTCTTCCAGTCACCAAAGCCTGTACTCTCCAAGGCACAGTCACTATATCTGACTGAACCAGAGTAAATGTGTCACATGGAATGCTGCTTGGGAAAAGGGACTTATCCCTCCACTTTAATGACCTCATGTGTAGGAATGGGAGGCAGATGAATGGCAAATGCATGTTAATCAGCCAGAATGGATATTTAAAGAAGATGTAGCCTGAATCAGTCTCTCCCTGACTGAACAATAAAATGGAGCTTGTAGGTAGGAAAACGAAGAATCGTCAGGTGGCCATAAAGAGTACTAACTGTCCCAAATAAAACCGTTGTTGCCTAAGAGGAGGAGGAGGAGGCGGAGGAAAGAGAGCTCTCTTCCTGAAGGACATCTAATAAAGAACAGTGCCAAACTTCAAGGAAAAAGGGTAGAAGGCCTAGTCAGCAGCAGAGACAATGGGGATGGGCAAACAATGTCCCTACTTTCTCCACTGGCAGAACCACCAGAAGAGTTACTAGAAAATCCTGTGGGCTGCAATGCCCAGAGTTTACATTAACTCCGCTCTCTTAAGGTGTCTCCTGTATTGCCAAATCCAAGCATTAAAAATCATGAGACTTGCCTCCACAATCATGATATTAAAAAAAAATAACAACCAATGTGGGGTTATTTTTATTTGTCTTCTGGTTCTGAACCTCTAGCGTACACTTACTTCATGTTTTCAAGCGTTTCCCCACAGCCTTGAGGGCTAGAAACTTACTTTAAAAAAAAGAGAGCTGAGGTTCTCATGCGATCTCTTGAATCTAGAAGCTGGGATTTTAAGAAAAACACCAAATACCAAGACAGAATGAAATGGTGAGAATTGGCAACACTGTTTTCTCAACATATGTACAAGTGGCTAGGATAGAATTTCCACAGCCCACAAAAGATCAACAATCATCTTCCCTATAGCGATTTTGCACCCTATCAGGTTGTGGTAATTTTTTCTGCATCAGCTCTCAAGTTTTGATCTACAGAGCACTTGCTGGTGGTCCATGGGACGCTGGTTGGTCATTTGGTGCTGACTCTTCTTTCTTGTTTCCAGATTCTCTTGTAGGCGTTCAGGAGCTGAAGAAGAGAAGCCTGGACACCTGTAAAAGAAGCTGGAAACGAGGCAGAGGAGCAGTCTGCCTAGCTGCTTCCATTAGGGGCCACTCCATTAAGAGGAATGGGTGAGGAAAATGGAGACACCCTTTTGGACAGAGCCACCAACAGGACTGGAGCTGCCAGACACCATCACAAGGCTCCAGGAGGAGGGGTATGCACTGAGAAGTGGGAGAAGAGAAGCAGGCAGTAGGGAAGTATCTGCAGTGAAGCAAGAGAGACTAGGAACAGGTGGCAGGGAAGCATGTCCAGGGCACAACAGAACACAGTGGAGCAGAATTTTAAAAGAAGAGCAAACGGAGACCGTGGCTTTCTCCCCACCACAAAGGTCATATCACACTAAAGACAGTTAACAACACAACCATTTTCCTAATATTATTTGTCCATTCAGAGATTTCTGTAGCTTCCCCAGGGATGTTGTATGATGACAAATGGGATATTTACTGGAAGGGGAGATGGTACATGAGCTGATACTGTTCAAATGGGATCTACAGTTTGAAAAAGCTTGAGAAGCCCTGCTTTAAAGGCTATGAAGGTAAGTGCAGGCAAGATCTCTAGTCTTGAAATGTGTCCTCACCCCCCACATTTGTGCTGTTATTCTGAGAAGGCAAATACAGAATTGTCACCCCGCACTAGTCAAACCATTTATGTAAATGTAGAACTGCATTATGTAAGGAAGTTTGATAGCGAAATGCAAATAGACCAAGAATCCCAAAAGAATGTTTCTCATTATAGTTGCACTATTTGTACCCCTATAGGTAAGGGGGCCCCATCAGCATCCCAGTTATAAGCCTATACACCTTTGCTATGTAAATCCACTCAGTGCTACACTTGCCGTCCCACACTGGGACACTTACAAAGTAATATTCGTTTTTACTTCAGAAGTCCATTTCACTATGTCCAGGACCTGAAGAATCTAGTAACAATTTCTGTACTTTAAAACTTAGAAAAAATGACTTTTAAAATATTAACAAAAACAACAAGGACTAGGAACAATTAGATTTAAACGATCCGGCTACCATGCATGCAAACAGTATATGTCCAGAGGAGATGTTCTGAGTTCACTTGCCTTTTAAAAATTGTTTCAAGACACACATTTTATGATTCTATAAGTTTTTTTCTGAGTAAATAATCTCCCTCTTTCTCTCCCACACACACAAACAGAATGCACACAAGGGTGTGTGATAGCATATTTATATATTAATTCTATAGCATCACAAAAAGCAGCGTCCTGGACTCTCCAGGCACTAATAAAGCCCATAACTGCTGACGGATCAGGGTTCTAATTTGTACACTCATATAGGGAGACAGATTCTTTGTGTGTGAAATTTTTTTTCTTTAAAATTAAAAAAAATATCAAACAACAAAGGTATGTTAGGAAATAAACAAATTTTTAAAAACCCTACAATTTTGGACAGATATTGCATCCCCATTTCATGCCATGGTACTTAATTTAGTTTATTTATCTTTATACAACAGTATAAATTAATAACAACATCTGACTGAATTTTTAGCTTACCCCTACATAACCTTGCTTTCCAAGTTAAAGTCAGACCTTAAGTTGGTATTAATATTGTATACATATATAAAGATAACTTAACCACAAAATAACGTGCAGCAATTAACTTTTCTTCCCAACAGCGTTATCTTTCTAAGGCAGGATCAGTATTTTCTGAATTACAGTAAGCATTATTTATTTTTCGAATACTGAAGTACTCTTTGTTCCAAACCGCATGATGCTTTTAAACCTTCCCCATCCATGATGATAATCAGCATTTAATACCAATCTAACATTCACAGTGGACGGGAACTTGCAACCAGAATGCATTTTACAAAAACCTGACTATATACTTTAATCCTTTCAACTGCACCTGCAACACAAAGTATTACAGACTTTTTAAAACCTGCTCTCTTGAAAAGAAAAAATAAAAATACAAAATTGTGCAGCATCAGTAACCAGATAATATTCTCAAATTTCAGTGATCTCGTCAATGGAGCCTCCCCCCACGTACTGTGCTCTGTTTCATGCAGTACATGGCTTTAGCTGGCCAAACCCTTTTTTTTTTCTTTTTTCTCCTTTTTCCCCCTTTTTCCTCTGAATCAGTAGCACAGTGAAGATCTTACTTTTTTTTTTTTTTTTTTTAGCAGTGGCATATCAATGAGGCACAGATGTGTATTCCAACTCTGCATGGATGAGCACACTGTTCAATAGTGCTGGCTCACACGGTATCAGGGTAAGTTATCACTTCCCATGAAGGCACTCTTATCACCAGGGCCCAGAGAGGTGGCTGCAAATCGCAGCCTTTTTATTTTCAAGGCAGTTTTGCTGAACATTCAGGCTTCAAAGATTCACACTTCCAAAACTCTATAAGAGTTTGTGAACGCTCAATTTGCCAAAACTGTTTACAGTGTAATTGGGCACCGTACCTGTGTCCATGAGATAGCGAAGGCGCTTCTCCACCAGCGCGGCACGGGTGTCAATTTGCTTTTGCTCATTCTCTAGTGCTGCCAATTCTCCTACAACATACTGACTGGTGTCTTTGAACCCTTTCTGTTAAAGAGAACAAACAAGAAGAAAAAACATCACTTGTAAGTTGCATTTTTCCTTTCCTCAAACACTTAGTAAGACACTTACCTAAACAACCAAATATCGTGCTCACTACCAAAAAGCTAACACTTACATTTTATAAACCTCGCAATTTTGCCAAATATCATTTGGGTGCACTATTTTTTTTTTTTTTTAAAAAAAGCACAGTTTCCTTAGAGAATATTTCAGTGTCTAGATGTTGATTTTGCAGTTTTAAACTACCTGATTTTTTTGAAATTCTGTATAATTTATTTCTAAGTAAGAGCTGTTGTAATACAGAACATATTGGAGCAATAATCCAAAGGTACTATTTATATTATTATTTACATTGATATGTTATGTGCGATTTATATTACATCCAGTTTTTATTTTGTTTTAAAATGCTAACTTTTAGGGGCCGTGTTTTGAGAAAGAACCATCACAAGAGCATCTTGGTGACAATGCAAAATGTGGGCTTTGGGATTAGAAAAACAAAAACTTCCTTTCTTTTTGCATCTAGTTCCTCTGTGTCAATTCTACTGATGACGCTCACCAGACTAGGCTGTAATGCTTCTTCAGTTTTCCCCTACTGCAGGCTATTGCCCTGTTAAACAATGATCTGTAAAAGTATTGGTAATTACTGTAGCCGTGATTCTTATCCTGACAGGTGGCGTCAAAATCCACTGCAGTCTCTAAAATGCAATGGGACTACAAACTAGATCTGCTCCTCCTTCCCAGTTTTGTTAATCCCCAACTGCAATGAAGCCCCTGTACATAGATTTTATAAATCACTTTAAAACGTTTTCATACCAGAAAAGTTATACAGCACTAAAAAGTCAAGTCTGTCCTCTGTATCCTACATGTTTCAGCACTGTCTTGAAGGACAATATATATTGGTCCTCATGAATCTCACAAAATTTCCACAAACATCCTCAGTGAACAATCCTGACTTACAAAATAGTTGGATCTCTCACTAGGATGTAGAGAGTGGTCATTCAGTACCCCAAAGTTATTTTCATATGGCCAGATTGAGTTCAACTGCCTTTGGATCACTATTTTGATTTGGGACATTCTCTTAGGGCCTGTCTACATGTGGGAAGCTGGGGTGTGAATCTACCTCTTGCTAGCCTAGGGCTTGATCAAAGTACATTAACGAACTATTACTGTACGTCAGCAGGATCCACACAGAGAGTTAGTCTGTGACAGGCTAGCAAGAGGTAGATTCACATCCCATCTTGCTGCAAACTAAATGTTTGTATAGATGAGGCTGACATAAAAGGCTGACATAAAAGTGCTGATACATTATAGTAGGGGTATTTATGCAAAAGAAGTTAGAAGGAGAATACTGCTATTTCAGGGATGGTTCCTCCACATTTTCTTCATAATCACCAATAAGCCTTCAGGAATTCTCCCCAAGGCTCTTTGAGACAGTTTTAAGGTTGAGAAGCTTAATACAGATGAGGCTTGTTTTCAGATTCCTCTTGTCCTTTGCAAAGGGATATACCTACAGCCATTATCCTTTGGGAATAGGGGGGAAAATGCAGGCTCTTTTATCATCTGTATTTCCCTATCACTGGCTAACTTGTTGCTGGATTAGTTAGAGTCTCACAACTAATTTGACTGAATTTTTTCAATTGTTTCTCACTAAATATTGCTGAAAGAGTCAGTACAGCTTCACAGTCAGACAATAGGGATAACAATCATTACAGCAGGGTATTACTGCAAATAAAGATAAATTCACTGTGAAGGTCTGAGAGGATGGCATAAGTCCCACAACTATATGTAACAAGTCTGGAACTTTAAGATCTTGGGCACCTGGTGAAATAGGCATGTTGTTGCAACACACTATGGTCACACCAGCAAATATCATCAGTTCTAAAGGAAACTTTTTTTCACCTGTCTTGTAGCCACAACAAAATTACTGAGAGACAGCCTCTAAGTGGAGTACATGAACAAGAGAATTAGTGTGGGTGAGTTGAAGTGATGTATGATATGTGAAATATATTGCCTTTCAACTAAAATTAATTGAAAACAGTATAAAAATGTCACTAATGTCAGCATGCAGAATTGTTCACAATGCTATTAGAAGATGAAAAGAAATGCTGTGTCAGGATGAAATATCCCAAGTGTTCATGTGTATTATCTGCATTTATAATGTGAATTCACTGAGCAAGACCTTACCAGCTTTGCTAACGCACAACTATGCTAATAAAGTAGCTGAGAGATTGTTAAGAAGTTAGGTGATTTACTATAGGTATCACAGCATTACAAACTCTCTAACTGGCACCGAATTGCTTCAGCAAAAAGAATGAACACATTTAGACAAATTGTGGACAGCAACATATGACCACCATCAAAGACTATGTTGTGCTTCCAGTCAAAAAATTCAGGTTAAAACTTGTTCTTCCTGCTTCTGTCCCGCAGCTGTCCATCAAAAGCAGCTTTCTCCCTGCGGTCTATCAAATATTTCCCTCACAAATCAATTTTACACATGATCAGCCCATACCCCTACTGAGCTGAACCTCCCCGTTAATTAAGTGAAGAAATTACCATATATATTATATTAATGCAAACATCATTCAGCTAGTAATTCACGGCTGATCTGGATAATGGAAAGGTTGAACACCCATTAACCCAAGCCAACAAAGTGGGTTGGCTGAGAAATTCTAGCAGGTCTCATGTGACTCTTCCCTCTAACTGCAGCTCTGCGGTATCTGCTATTGTAATAATTAAAATCCTCCCGGTAGATCAATACTGGAATCTCTTTATGGGAAGTGCCCTGATGGAAATGTCTCAAGGAAGCCGGGGCTATGGAACTCTGAAAAATTCATTTTTTTTTATCTGACAATTATCACCACACTGCAGACTAATTCAACAGCGCACCCCTCTCACTCTGCTTTGAATGCACTGGAGATTGACATCTAAAAAACCCTAACATCTCATTTTAACAAATAAAGGCACTATTTCCACATACAGTTTGGAATTATCAGCAATCATGAAACCAGACAAAAAATTAATATACATTAAGCACTTCATCTTCTGATGGCTTCCTCTGAGTTTCAGTTATCGCTGCCTTCTCCTCATTTCCTCTCTTTGTATCTTCCTGTATTGATCTTTGCCTTTTCATCTCTTGAAAAAAGGGGAAAGACATGTACAATTATTATAAAGCTTGATATTTGTGTATTGAAATGTGGACGTACATTATCAGGATTTTAATATATTTATTGTTAAATATTATTAAATCATAAGATGGGAAAACAGGTTTTATATTTTCTCCTACCTGGTCTGTTCTCAACATATTGACTGAAAGACTGGAGCTGAGTTTTCCTGACTGTAGAGTCCTTGCTGAACACAACAGGATTTCTAAAACGTTCTGTTGCTTTTTGTAATCGCTCAGCACGATGTTCTTCTGTTCCATTCTGCCAGAAAAACAAGACATACAACAGATTCTTTTGTTTACAAATGTGAAGTCACACATTGGAAAGGTATGTTTCAATGACAGAACACAATGCAGGTTTTGCAGAGAATTTCACAACTCACATTGCTGTTTGTGTGGGATAAAAGTATCAGCTGCTGAAAAAGAAGCAGAGTGATGAACTTTTTTTTGGTGGTGATTGGTTTTGGTTTGTTTGGCATCATCAGGCAGGACTCTGTATTACTCAACAGCGAGATCTGTTAACTATGACCAATATCTTTGAGTGATGTGGATTTTAAATGACAGATAACTCTTTTACAACTTTAATTCGTCCTGCATGGTATACATTAGTGCCAACCTGCACTGTGTATACTCCTAAACATGATCTATAATCACTTTAAAAGCATGTTGCCTTTAGTCTTTCTCCCTCACAATTCTGCCCAGTAAAGAATTCTATCGTTTTGTATAGTCCCACAGACTTGTATGACAAGAAGAACTAGTTTCTAATTTTATGCCCATTGAGATAAACCACTAATGCTGGATGAAGGCTAAAAGGTAGGATTATAATACTATCCCACTGAACTGCATTTCATCAGCTATAACTTTCCAAAGCCAGATTTGTAAGTAAGCCCTTTACAGCTAAGGAAACTACAATTATCTTTTCCAGAGCTTCCTATGTTAATACTGGTAACAAATTCAAATGGTTCTATCAACATGAAATATCCCAGAAGACTGAACCACTGCAATGTGTGGAAACTGCAGATACCGAGGTGCTGTGTACCAAACAAATATTTCATTTTATACCTAATCTTTTATTATTTTTATTAAGTGTTTTGAAAGTAAATAGGGAAAGGCTAAGATGCATGACTAATAGCTAAGCCTGCTGAATGCTGAAACTGGTTATCAAAAGCTACCAAGACTTTGCCCTTCCTCTGCATTGAGACAATCAGTAATGAGGGAGTTCTCCAATGGCCTATTCTCTAGCCTCAAGGAGGCCTGGGATACAGAATCCTCAAGGGAAGGTAACAGTTTATCCTTTTCCACAAACACAGAATGCCTCATTTATAAACGTGTAAACTGCATTTTATTAAAACACAAATCCAACTCAATGCGGAAAGCTCCATGAGAACAGATGGACACCATATATTCTTTGCAATACCATTTTTAAACTCTTCATTAAAAAGACATACAGAAAGGCATGCTGTTAAGTTGCACCTTTTGTTGGAGTAACTTAAAAAAAATCAATTAATACAGAAAAGCTTTATAAAGAAACACCCTTTTCATCAGGTTAGCCGATATCAAATTGCCCTAATGAAGGTGCCTGTGTGCCATTTATTGAACTAAGCTTTAAAAAAGTATCACACTCATTAGATGTATGTCTTTTCAGATGTATGTTTTTGGGCTGTTATGATTCTGCTTTTAAATAAAAGGTGTCTTCCTGTTGTTAGGACAATATCTATTTGACAGTCTGAACTCACGTCTTTACCAAAATAAACAAACAAGGCTAATTTTTTAGGCCTGGCAACATGCTAAAATATCTGTGTGATTAGCAAGTAAATCCCATTTTAAGAAACCTTTTTATGACTAGGGACTTCTGCCACTTTACAAATGTATTCCTCTAAGCCCACTAATTCAGTTAGCCTTTTCAATCCATTGTATTATTCTTGGGCCAGCTTCATTTTGCATTAAATCCACTGTAGAAAGCTAAATTGAACGCAAAAATCAGACTTGATCCAGGCTTCCTTTTGTTCAAAGATAGAGACCGAAAGTCCTCTACTGCTGCCACACACTTTCATCACCAATTTATAGGAACCGACAGTGTAAGGGAAAAGCAATGAAAGTCATTGTTTTGGGACTTCAAAGCATCTCTGTATCTGGGGAAGGAAATCCTTTCAGTCAGCAGTGCTGTCCCCACAGTCTGCAGGTGGGTGAAAAGTTATACACAACTGGAAGTGCCCCAAAGCCATAGAGATATTAATGACATGCACAGGCTATTTTTTATTTAGTTGTAATAACTTAAAAGGGCCTAATTAAGAAAATGAAATGGAAAACTCAGAGGTATGTACTGTATGTTAAAATGGTGTACATTAAAGATTGACAAAGCATGTAACATATATACTTGTCTTAAAATTCATTTTTCTCAGAATCACTCACCTCCAGATTCCACAGACCTGTATACATTTTTACAACATAATACATTCTAGTTTTGGTTGAGCAAAACAGGTGATCAGACTTGAAAGGGAAGAAAAATATGTGGTGTCCAATTCTGCTCTCACTGCAGTCAATGAGAATTTTGCCACTGACTTCATCAGGAGCAAGACTGGGTCCACTGTTTCTTTCTATGCCTTCATTTCAGATTTAAGTGGTAAGCTAAACCGTAAGAATTTAGAGGAGTTCATACAGATCTCACGATTACGCCAGCCAATTACAGCGATAGTATGGCTAAAAAAAAATCATAATATAAATAGAAAACGTGTTGATTAATACACAGAAAAACCCCGCTGAACTGCAAACTCTGCAGCTGCACTGCCTTGCAGATTCTCTGCATTTCTTAGTGTGATGGATTTGATAAGAAATTATTTTCATCATAAAGTACAAAACAGAGATCAGAACACACAGGTCCTGAGATAAAAGCATTAATCAAAACTTACCTTAATGTCTTGCTCTGAGCTATCAGTTACAGCTTTCTGAGCCGCACTGGAGAGTGAATTTGCCACCTGTGGCTGAGCTTCTAGGAGCTTCTTCAGCTTCAAATCCACCAACTTACTGTTTTGTTCTGCTAAATATGCAAATACCACGTACAACAGAGTGAGAGGCATTTAAATGGAGAGTTGCTACAACAATGTATCAGTTTGACAGAACTCGCAGTACCAGCATTTTAAACTAAAAAGTGAAAACCGAGAAGAAAAAGATCTTTGAAGCACATATTGAACTAGATCTGTGTGTGTCACACATCCAAACATTTCCCCCGTTTTCTTAAAAACATACATTAAAGAAAGTTAGCACTTGGCTCAGCACCATCAATTACAGCTGTACTATGTTATAAAGTAGTGAATGATAAACACACGAACTGGACAAAATGTTAAGTTCCTCTCAACTAGTACACACATACTTTGGCTTCTCCTTCTGATATATAAAAACTCCTAGAGAACAATTTACTTTAAGATGGAATATTAAAAATTCATCAGGTGTTTTAGGTTCTGATAACCATTCAAGTTTACAAATAATATTAATTTAACACAAGGTTCCTTGGGCACAGCTTCTCAACTTTAAAACCAGAGTAACAACAAAACCATCTTTCTAGTAATGTTTGTTATAAATTATGGAATATAATGGAGTTAGGAGTGAAATCAAACATTTTTATTGCTCCATAAAAAAATAAAATCTTCAGGAGCCTCATCCACCCCCCCAGCGAAGTCACTGGAAAAATTCCTATGGACTTCGCATCAGGGTTCATAGGTACAATATTTCACTTCCCATTAATGCTTATTTGACTACATGTAAAGTATATAGTTTTTTTGTATGTGAGTGGTGTGGGCACGTACACACACATTTTACACACACCCCCCCCAACCACACATATGACCACACACATATATGAGAGAGAGAGAGAGATGTTAATATATTACAATTTTGTGAGCTATAGTCACACTGGTAGGGAGGAGGAGGTGCATCACCTGGAGGCATTATGCATGCAAGTCGTGCTTGGGGTGAGCACACTGCAGAACAGCACTTGCTACATGTGTTCTACAGGTGCACCTTGCACTCCAAATCGCAGTCCTGTACCCACAAGCTAGAATGCAGGAAGGAGGAGCCAAATCCATCTCCTAACCCCACTCCTTTTAAGGCGTGGAGTTCTGTGAACAGTGCCGGACGTCCTGTTCCCCAAAATATTCCTGGGGAGTTAACAACCAAATGTCTGCCTGCCTCCTACAGAAATGTGGTGTGACGGGGTGTGATGAAGGACAGCTTCACTCTTCTCTGGCACACCGATGCATGGTGTCCATACTTTAGCCTAACATCTGAGTGCATACACTTATACATAAACACCATACAATAATCATAATACACAGGTGTTCACATTTTATAAAATACATTCACAGCAGCAAATGGTAGCAGCATTAACAAATGTTGATGCAGGATTTAAAATCAACAACTTCCACATTTTAAAAAAAAGTT
The DNA here is from genome assembly GCF_965152275.1 of Natator depressus. Taxonomy (NCBI): domain Eukaryota; kingdom Metazoa; phylum Chordata; order Testudines; family Cheloniidae; genus Natator; species Natator depressus. Next base: position 195,006,779 of record NC_134236.1, read on the forward strand.
CTCAAACCAATTTCCTTTTACTTCATTTATGGATTCTGCCTAAAATTCTATGGAAAGAAGAAGGGTTCAGCAGGTAACATATTCATTAATCAAGTCACTGATGATCTCAAATAGAAAGGACCCCTTGCATGTGCGTGTGCATCCCATCCATCTGTCCCCAACAGGATCTCTCTCTTACAAAAATGGTCAACAGAAAGACAGGTTGGAGAACCACTAGGTTAGGAGACATAACATAAGCAATTCCTAATTGCCTTCTCCTCCCAAGTATAAAGAAGTAACTCACCTTGTGCAATAATGATGGTTCTTCGAGATGTGTCCCTAGGAGTGCTCCACTGTAGATGTGCTTGTGTCCCTGAGCTGCAGATCGGAGAACATCAGTAGCAGGGTCCATTAGGCCCACACATGCACTGTCCCCACGAGTGTAGTTAGCACGCATGGGCTAACCCCCCTCAATTCCTTCTCTGCTGCAGAGTCATTGACAAGAACAATGAAGTAGAGAGGAGGTGGGTGGACTGTGGAGCACCCACCATTCTTGAAGGAGGCGATGGATGAGATCGCTCTTGTGGAGTGTGTACAAACTGAATATGGAAGGGTCATGTTGCTAATTTGGTAGCACTGTCTGATGCAATTCGAGACCCACTTAGTGAGCCTTTGGTTTGATATTGCTGAGTCCTTGGATCTTCCCACAATGGAGAAGAAAAGTCTAGGACACTGGTCTCCAAACTTTTCCCCTCACCCTTCCCTTCCCTGGTTTGCACCCCCTTGGGAGCTGTGGTTGGGGGCCGGGGCTGGGAACAGGGCAGGCAGTGGGAGCAGGGCAGGGCAAGGAGCGAGGCCTCAGTTGAGGCCAGGAGCTAGAGCCAGGGGCCCCGGCCGGGAGCGGGGCTGGACCTGCAGCTGGGGCTGGAGTGGAGCTGGGGGCAGAGTGCTCCCTCCTCGACCCCTGGGGGCTGGCCTGGGCCCCACTGGGCCCCCAAAATGTTCCTCTGTGCCCCCCTAGGGGGTGCACCCCACAGTTTGGGGATCACTGGTCTAGTGGACTTCCTGAAGGCCCTTGTCCTGTCAAGGTAGAAGGCCAGGGCTCTCCTGACATCGAGGGTATAAAGTATAACCTCCCTGTTGCCTTGGTGAGGTGTGGGATAGAAGACTGGAAGGTGAATCAATTGATTCATGTGAAACAGAGAGGTTACCTTGGGGATGAATTTTGGATGCGCCCTGAGCATAATCCAGAAAGAATACTTTGTAGCGGGGATGTGCCCATCAGGGCTGCTATCTCTCTTATTCTTCTGGATGAGATAATTGCTATCAAGAACGCCATTTTCGTTGATAGATATGTCAGCAAACAGGTGGCCATGGGTTCAAAATTAGGTCTAGTCAGCCCTCTCAGTACCAGGTTTAGATCCTACATGGGGGTAGGAAGTGGAGGCTGAGGGAAGAGGTTTATTTGATTATACCGTTGAGGAATCATTTTGTGGTTGGGTGTGACAGCACTGAGTACCCCTCTACAGGTTGGTGAAAAGCTCTGATAGCTGCTAGATGGACCCTAAGAGAGCTTAGGGATAGTCCTGACTTTTTAAGGGTCAGAGCATGGTCTAGGATGTGTGGAAGAGATGTGGATGTTGGGCAGATTTGTTGGGACATGCACCAAATCTGAAACCTGGACCATTTCTGCAGGTAAGCGTGTCATGTGGAGGACTTCTTACTGTGGAATAGAAACTCTTGTACTTCCCTGGAGCTGGAGCTCTCTAGGTGCTGGAACCACCTTTGAGGAGCCATGCTTTGAGGCAGAGAATCCCCAGGTTGGGATGCAGAGTACGCCCTTTGTCCTGTGAGAGGAGGCATGGAATAGCCGGGAGGGAGACTGATGGGCACGTTGTGACCTGTGCCAAGTAAGGGTACTAGGTCTGTCTTCGCCAGGTAGGTGCGACCAGAATGACATGAGCACTGTCCCTTTTTATTTTAGTAGGACCTTCAGCAGTAGAGGAAATGGAGGGAAGGTGTAAAGAAGGTCCCCATCCCATGGGAAAAGAAAGGCATCGTCCAGGGCGTGCTGTCCCATCGTCACCCTGGAGCAGTAGCATGGACATTTCTTGTTCTGGTAAGTGGCAAATAGGTCTATGGATGGTGTTCCCCATCGTGTGACGAGGGCATGTAGCACAGATGGGTGTATCTCCCACTCGCAACTGAGACTGTCTACTATTGAGTTCTGTGGGCCAGGAGGAAATGATGTCATGGGAGATGCACCAGTTCCTTAATCTCATTGCTTCCTCACATAGGGAGGGTGACCTGATCCCCCCTTGCTGACTAATGTAGAACATGTAGGCTATATTGTCTGTTAGGATCTTTGTGTGTGATCCTGCAATCAGCAGGAGGAAGTGGACACAGGTGTTCTTGACTGCTCTCAACTTGAGGAGACTGATGTGGAGGGATATCTCTGCAGGTGACCATTTGTCGTGTCATGAGGCCATTTAAATGCACACCCCACCCTATGTGTGATGCATTGGTGGTAAGGAGCGACGATGGTGATGTCTGCGAGAAGGGGATCCCTTTGCATACATTGGCCAGGTCCTTCCACTAATCTAAGGAGTTCCTGATCCTGATAGGTAGTGACAGGGGTTTGTCCAACCTGTCCGTTTGGTCTGTAAACTGAACTGAACCACAGTTGGAGGCATCGCATGCGGAGTCTGGCATACGGTATCACTGGCATGCCTGCTGCCATATGTCCTTAGAGTTGGAGGTGGAGCCTGGCCAGTAGTTGTGGGCTGCATTGAACTGTGTCTATGAGTGAAACCAGGGACAGGAACCTGTGTTGAAGGTTAGGAGGGCTTTGGCCTGTAGGGTGTTGAGGTCAGCACCTATGAATTCCAGGCATTGCTCTGCGGTGAGGGTTCACTTCTGGGTGTTGATCTGTAGACCCAGTACTGTGAACAAGTGTATCGTAATATCAATGACTTGGTGAGCCTCCTGGAGAGATCAGGCTCTGAGGATACAATCGTCCAGGTATGGGTAAATCATTATCCTTTGTGAGAGTAAATGAGCAGCTACCACTGAGAGAACTTCGGAAAATACTCCAGGAGCCTATGAGAGCCTGAAGGGGAGGACTCTATATTGGTAATGATCATGTCCCAGAGTGAACCTGAGAAATCATCTGTGAGCTAGTAGGATCAAGATGTGAAAATAGACATCCTGGAGGTCGAGGGCCAAAAACCAGTCTACCAGTTCCAAGGCTGAAATGATCATCAATAAGGTGACCATCTTGAGCTTCTGAGCCTTGACAAACTTGTTGAGAGCTCTGAGGTCTAATATGGGTCTCCAACCTCCTTTCCTTTGGGGGCATTAGAGTAGAATACCTTGCCTCGTAGATGTTGAGGTAGTGGTTCAATGGCTCCTAACTGGAGGAGGAGATCTATCTCCTGTAACAGTAAACTTCAGCGAAAAGGGTCCTTGAAGAGGGATGGGGAAGGGTGTTGTGGAGGGGGTAGGGAGGTGAAATGGATGGAGTACCTGGATTGGACGATCTCTAAGGCCCATCGGTCTGATGTTATGGATTCCTAGGCACTGCAAAAAGTTGCTGATCGGTGACCAAATGGGTGTACAATGATGTTGGTTGTATCAGTCGGGGGGAGTGGTCTTGTGGCGCCTCAACATGCCCTTTCAAAAGTGGAGCTTAGATGCAGGGGGTTGGGATGAAGGTTGTGGGCCTGACAGCTTGCATTTTGGGAATTGCCCTTTCTTTCTTTGCGGCTGGTAATGATGCTGAGGTTGGTATTGAGCCGCACACGACCTATGCTGGGATTGAGGACTAAATTGTCTCTCTTGCCAGAGTGTATAGATTCCCAGTGACCTGATGGTAGCCCTGGAATCCTTCAGGGTATGAAGGGAAGTGTTGGTCTTTTCGGCAAAGAGCTTTGTGCTGTCAATGGGAAGATCTTCCATCGTAGACTGAACCTCTTTCAGGAATCCTGACAAGTGGATTCACGACACCCATTGTATCACCACTGCCATGGAGATGGACTTAGCTGATCTGTTGGAGGCGTCAAAGGCCAATTGTAGTAATATTTTTGCCACAAGTTGCCCTTCCCTTATGATGGCCTAGAAGGATTCCCAGTGTACCTCTGGCAGTTTTTCCATAAAATCATTACGTTTATTATAATTTGTGCATTCGTGTTTGGCCATGAGTGCCTGATATTTGGCAATATGGAACTGTAAGGTGGACGAGGAATACGCCTTTCTACTGAAAAGATCAAGGTGCTTCCAATTCCTGTCACAGGACATAGCTCTGGACTGGTGTTGTCAGCAATGGGAATTGACAGTGTCCACCATGATGGAATTGTGTGGAGGGTGGGAAAAGAGGAATTCCGATTCCTTGCTAAGGACATATTTTTTGTCCATACATCTTCAATTTGGCACCACCAGTGCCGGGGTTTGCCACACTGTTTTTGCCAGGTCTAAAACGGCTTCATTAATTGGGAGGGCAATCTTTGAGGAGGATGAAAAGTGGAGAATATCAAGAAGCTGATAGTGGGTGTCCCTGACCTCCTCTAGTGGTATGTGGAGGGTGTCTGCCACCCTCTTCGCCAGCTCCTGGAAAAGGTGGAACCCGTCTGCCAGAGATGGTTGTGGAGGCATAACGACTTCAACCAGAGAATAGGAGGACATGGCTTCCTGTTCCTCTATCTCCTGAGGCAGTTCCAAGGTCCTGGATGCTGTGGCCAAGGGTGTGTGCCTGGAGCGTTCTCAGGCTTGAAGCTCGAGAAGCAGGCTGTCGGTGCGCTACCCAAAGGTCCCAGTATGGCCATAGTGGTGGCATAGGGCCTGGTGGAGGTACTCACAGGTGGCTGTACCAAGATGTGGTGTTGGTAGAGCCATCTGTGGGTACATTCTCAGGCCTTGTTGGTAGTGGGTCTCATATGGAGCTTGGGATGAGTACTGTGAGACCATCTCCTCTGACTCATTATCTGAACCCTTGGTAGACAGCGGAGGGGCACGGCATGGCGATATCCTCCGTGTCCAGTAAAAGCTTGGTGCCGTGATGTACGCTGAGGTCTCTGCTTTGGTGGAATTCTGCCAGTGCCGAATGTCCCAGTGTCGGGAGATGGGAGGATGGAGACCCTGTCTGCACTGGTCTCTCCGGTGCCGGGTCAACTGCTGCTGGCAGTACTGAGGCCAATTCATGTACCAGGAGCGTCTTCTTAGGGTGCTTACTCAGTACCAAGGGACAAGACGACTTGGTGCCCTTGCCTATAGGGTCCATGGGCCCATCAGCAGTACCGGGAGCCGATGGCCATAGTGAGGCATGGGTCCCGGACTGAGATAGTCTTGGTGCTGAGGATACCAAGCGAAATGGCAATCGTTTGCAGCTATCTCTGGACTTACTTAGGGGACTCTCTTTTTTAGAGAACTTGTGAGAGGGGTCCCTGGCCTACTTCTTCAACCCACTTCTCTTAGATGTCAAAGATTGTGGGGAAGATTCACGTCCACCAGGAGACTGAGGTTGGAAAGTTGCCTCAATGAAGATGATTTTCTGGTGGAGCTCTCGGAACTCAGCCTGAGCTGCTGGCAGAGGGTACACAGAGTGCTTATCCACAACCGGGACCGCCTCATTCCAGGTGTGGCACTTCTTGAAGCCAGGGGAGCCGGGCATACCCCGCTAAGGTGAAGGATCCCCAGTGGGAAAAAGGCCAGAAAAAGAAAAGAAGAATTATACCTAGAACTACAGCTAGAACTATAACTGGGAAAACTATCTGACTGCGAAGTCTGAACAGACTGCTACTGGCTCTGTGTCTAGCCAGGGGCGGTTGAGAAGGAACTGAGGGGGGTTAGCCTTGCGTGCTGACTAGCCTCATGGTGCAGCATGAGGGGGAACAGCGCATGTGCGGGCCCAATGGATGCTGCTGCTGAAGTTCTTCGATCAGCAGTGCAGGGATGCAAGTGCACCTACAGTGGAGCACCCATAGGGACACTTCTCGAAGAACCAATATTCACTGGAAAATCTTTTGATAGGCTTGTATTTCAGGCACTCAGACTAGATGATCACAATAGTTTCTTTTAGCCTTAAAATCCATGAATCTTTTAAACATCAGTTTAACCCTAACACTGGAAATATTCAATATATTTTCTGCACAGAAAATATCAAAGCAGAAATAATAAATGACGTGATTCAAGCATATTAGGCCTGCACATTAGCCTGCTCTGAGTGATATTTCAAATGGAAGTATTTAATTATTTGTTGCTGGAGCTCAAAACACCCAATTCACTTCATCCAAGACATGATCAACTGACATATGCAACCATTGTAAACAAAGTGATGTACAGATCATCATCAATTTAGTGTACAAAGAGCCGCATATTAAGTAAAGCATTTTGATTTAGTATACAATGGGCCAGATCCATGGGTCTAGCCAGTGTAGACAGAATGTGAGGACTTGTCTACATGGTGGGGTAATGTGCTTCATGGGGGGGGGGGTGTCTACATGTTGCATGTTTATTGCTCTGTGTAGACCTTGCTGATGCACTTTCATACAGTGCTGTTTGAGACAGTATTATGTTAAAATGCACTGGGGAACTTTTAGTGTGCACCAGCAGGGTCTACATGGACAAATTAATGCACAACACATTAGTGCAGTTTAGAAATCACAGCCTCCTAGAGCGCCTTATCCCACCAGGTAGACAAGCCCTCAGTCACAGGATGGCTAAAGGCTCTCCCTAGCACACCCTTGTTCCTGGTGCTGCTCCATGCATGCCATACTTCTCTGGGCTCCTCTAACTTAAGCCAACTTGTAATGGGGCCACATTAAGCCAAAAAAGCAGCCATGTGGTATACCATAGCAAAGGGGTGAACTGACCATGCTCCCTTTTCCTACTACACTGGCAGCAGGCACGGTGGACAGAGTATAAGCCCCTCCAATGGCTCTATAGCACTACAGGATCAGAGAGCCATTTAGACAAGTATGTGGATGCTGTGAGATTTTCAAAAGTGCCTAAGCAGGTTAGGTGCCTGACTGAGAAAATTCCATTATGAGCTTATCTGAATTCGTAGACATCCAAATATCTTTGAAAACCTGACTTCTAGTTACCTGAGAGAATACTCCTATGGCTAAAATATTGTCACACAGTTGTGTCAGTGAAGAAATCTGAACTCAAGCTTCCGTGGTTTAAAATTCTAATAAGGGGTTATCATCCTTATGTATTATTATTATTTGGCAAGCATGCAAAGTGGTCATGTACAGGCCACTCTAATAATATTAATTATTCTAAAATTTGGTATAGAAAAAACTGTTATTTTAACTTTGTAAACCATCTAGGGCCAATTCTGTCCTGGTTTACATCTCATACGACCCCACTGGGAGGAACTCAGTGGGACTGCACAGGGTGTAAATCTGAACAGAATTTGTGCTCTATAATCTGGGCACAAATACATAATACATAAATAAATGAACAGTGACCCGTAGAAAAAATGAACATGCGCTCAACCCCTTCATGTGCAATCCCTCAACAGACTTGTGAACACAAAAACCTGCATGGCTTGGCTGGTGTAGTTAGTGCAATCACACCTTATCTCCGAATGGGAACACACACTGGAATCTTTCATTATTTGAAATATTTCTTTTGTTGTTGATCTTAAATTTGAAGCAATAATAAACATGAAAGTAAATAATTCAGGAAAGTGAAATGAACTTAAGGGTTAAAAAGATTTAAAAAGACACAAAGCTAGGCTAACATTACTAAACAGATAAAAGACACATTGATATTGATGATGAAGAAATGTCAGTCATGCAAAATGCACAAAACAGCCATTATTTAAATTACCAGTAGAATCAAGGTCATTTTCTGGGTTAGTAAGTTCATCTCCACCTTCTGTAATAGAGCATTCAGGAATCTCCTCATTAGTATTTATCTCAGTATTATCATCCTCATCTGTAGGAACATGTAGTGTTAACGTTAGTACTTTATCTTGTTCATGCACCATCCCAGTAGAAACATTAGTGGTTTAGTGACAGTTGAGCACCACTATGGCAAGAAATGCAAACTGAAGTTAACGAAATCAGTCTGCAGGGAGATTTCCTGGTTTTCACTATTAGGTATATCTTTAAACTGATGCAATTCAGTATATACACACAGTGGAGGTGCAATGGATGTAATCAGGGCAGAATTTGGCCTCAGGTACAGACTTCAATTGGGCTGGATGTCTGACCAATGTCAAAGAACACATAAGTTATATTTTTTTTCTTACATCCTTCAGCATTCGAACAGGCTATGTGTGAATCACCTTGTCCTTCTGGCTGATCTTTGATACAGTAACACATTATGAGAACCATCCTTAGAAGTAGACACTCTACTGCTCTGTCACAGCACCAGTTTGAATGGTGAGGCCAGTTGGCAAGGAATGCAAAGTTTTAATAAATAATCTTCATTATACTTTGCACTTCCATGGGGCCCTTCCATTGAGCATCTCAAAGCAGTTTACAAACATTAATTAAATAAGCCCCATAACATTCCGATGAAGTAGACAGATACTATTATCCTCATTTTGCAGATGAGTAAAACCAAGACATAGAAAGGGTAGGTGACTTAAGGAAGGTCAAGCGATGAGCAAGTACCAGAGCCAGGAACAGAATTCATGAAAAGTCCTGACCCCTACTTTCCTTATTTTACTGAGAAACCATATACTGTATGTACAGTGAAATTAAAATAAGTGACATTAAAAAAAGCTGGGTAACACCTTCAAAATGTTAAGCTACATTTTATTTAATAATTTCTAGTTTCTTCAAGTGAAGCCTTTTGCTGTTTGGCATATATGTGCATAAGAAATGGACTCAGGGGTATTTAGAGACTGGAAAGGGAAAGAGGATGGCTTTCATATGAAGGAAAGTTGGAGACAATTAAAAGGAACGTGGGAAAATGGCAGTATTGGAGAATAACTATTACTTAAAATTGGAGGTTACACAGGTTAGTGAAAACTTACTTTGATACATTTCCAACTCAGCCAAACACAGAGGAGTCTAAATATGGTAGTTAGAAACTGTCTAGACCCCAAACTGTAACCTTGAACACCCCCCCCAATTTTGTGAAGTTTGGATCTGGATCAGAACTTTAAAGCCTAATCCCTAGCTCTGTAGTAGGCTAAACCAACCCCCTGAACTTTGGGCATGTACAGATCCTGCAACTCAGGTCCACATCTATTGACAACAGAACTTTTTAAGATTTCCATGGAGGAATACAGAATACAGCTGTTTATTTTGTCCACCTCCTCATCTTTACAATCACTGTAATTCACATTCTTCAAGGCTCTTTTTTTTTTTTTGCTGCTACTCTTCCTTCTACATCAGTTGCACTCTTACTTCCTCTTTAGACTGTCGAAACATCCAAACACAGTTGCTAATGTTCTTTGTGCAGCTTTGCTCATTCCAAGTGTGGCTCTTGCTACAATGGAGAGGAGCAAAGCATTTTGAAATACATCAGCAACCAGTCCACCTGAGTCAATAAACAAAGTCAGGAGTTCTGCGATGTAGATGGTGGAGTGGGGTGGGCAGAGGAAGATGTGTGGGGTAACTCTAATAGCAGATTTGATTGGAGTTGTCAGGTCTGGACAAGCAGCCTGAATTATCCTCTCACACATACCTCTAAAGGACTCACTTACATGAGAAAATTATACCAATTTAACTCAATCAGTTTAGAAAATGATTTAATTAAAATGGTGCAACACCCTTGTGGGGACCCTCTTATTTCAGTTCAAGAATACCTTATATCAATTTAGTTTAAGTTGATTCCTTACCGTCTTAAGCTAAATTGATATATGGTACTCTTGAACTGATTTAAGAGCATCTACACAAAAGGGGGTGGCACCAATTTAACTACATCAATGTCTAAAACAATGGCATCAGCTTCTAAACTGATTAATTAAATAGGTACTATTTCCTTGTGCAGAGAAGGCTTTTGTCAGGGTTGAGCCCAGGGCTGGCCTTAGGGAAAATGGTGCCCTGGGCAAATTTCTATTTTAGCACGCTTTCTTTGAGTTTGAGAACAGCAGTGTGGGGCACAGAGCATGAGGACCAGCTTCTGGTCCTGGAACCCGGACGGGCTGCACGGGGAGGAGTTTCTGAGCTCCGGGGGCTCCCTGGGCCACACAACCCCCTAACCACCTACCAGGAGGAGAGCAGGTGCATGGAGGGTGGGGGGGGACCCCAGGGGCTGGCCCCCTGGGTCTGCAGGGCCTAGCCCTGCTGCCTGCGCCTCCCCAACAGGCTGGAAACTCCAGTGGCATCGCCTCCCCCAAGTTGGGGTTCCAGCCCTGGGCTCATGAGCATTCACTCCTGCTCCGGCCGGCCTGCCAGCTTGCGGCCCTTGGATAGTAACCCCCGACCATGGCACTATGGGTGGCTGCCCATGTCGCCCACCCGTAAGGCTAGCCCTGGTTGAGACAGATTGGCAGGTAAAGTGTGAGCAAGCTTGCACTACTGCTGTCTATACTGTACTGGCTCTGGAGACAAGGAGAGGTCTTTAGTCTCCACAGCCGTCACTGTGACGCTGTGTTCACATGGCTTTGTTTTAAAACATCAGGTACAGAGTTGGCTTTAAGATTACGGAATGCAGTTTGTAGAGTATGAACACTGACAAAGAAAGCAAAGTGGAGAAGAAAAGGAAGACAGAAAGCAGAAATCAAATATTTCAAGTATTTAAGCAACCCGAGGTTAAGACAAGACAGTAGGGCCTTTAGTGATAATTGCAAAGGAAGGTAGATATTGCTAAAAAAGAATTAAATCCAGGACTTGAAATGTTTACTTGATACCTACTAGCTCAAGGACTAAGTCTGGGTGAGGACACCTGTGCTACTATGTCCTCCCTAGGATACCCCCAAAGCCATTCACCCAGTATTTAAGGGAATGTCTATAGCAAAAAAATCCCAGGGGCAGTGAATCTCAGAGCCCAGGTCTGCAGATACGAACTGATGGAGCGCTGTGCTAGGATGCTGAAAATAGCCAAGGAGACATTCTGGGCTGGAGCTTGAGCTCTGAAGCCTGGGGAGAGGAAGGGGAGTTGATGTCAGAGCCTGACTTCCAGCCTCAGCAGGAATGTCTATGTGACTCTTTTTAGTGCCATTGCCTGAGCCTTGCAAGCCCAAGTCTGTGGACCAGGGCTCAGACTCACTGGTGTGGGGTGGTTTTTTTTTTTTTTTTTTGCAATGTAGACATCTTAAAGGAGCAGAACAATTGTTCAGTGTTTACTGTATACTATATAAAATTATAACAATATTGTCAACTAACTCTCTATCTAATATATTTTTTAAATAGTAACTTACTACATCTCTCTTGCTTTTCTCAGTGCTTCCATCCCTTCTTTTTTTTAACCCTACTCTTTTTGTTTGTTTGTTTGTTTTTGTTTTGCTATAACAGATCATGGTGTATCTTTTCCTGAGCTGCTTTCAATGCCTGTTTCCTCTTCTCTTTTTCACTCTCCCTCTACCCCCCTCCCCTGTTTTTCATCTCCTCCCCCATATTTTTGGTCTGTATTTATTCACCAAAATACTACTCTCACTCAATACCATACTGATCTTTTCTAATGTGTCTCATTAATTGTTCCCTCTCTTTCCTGCCCACTCCCCCACATCTGCCTAATCAACCTCCCCCTCACAAACATGCTATCCTAGGTAGGGGTTGGATATAGGGCAGAAACCTAATAGTCAATGAACTTAACATACTTGCAAATCACAGATGTGAAAGATGGGGCCTCACTGTTCAAGGACTATATCCAGATAAGAGGCTAACTCTACTGCTCCTGAGCTGCTGGGAAAGGGGAGGGTGTTTGGATTCTTATCAGGGTGATGTTCCAGGACCAAACTCAAGGGCTCAACTTATCAGCCTCCAGCTAGTAGAAATCTACTGTATTTGAAGCCTCAACCACAAATGCTTCTGTCTGCCATAAGGGAGAAGGAATATTCTCTCTCTGCCCCTTTTCCTCCTCCCATATCTCCCCCTACTAAATAGCTGCCACAGAGCTTGTATTCTGTAGATGTTGATGCTATTTATCCAGGAAAGTTTTCTATTTGCAATAGGCAAATGGATTTTCTAGGTCATGATTAAATCAAGGCTTTCAAATAAGGCTGTACTATTAATGCCAAAACACAAATTTCTCAATAAGTAAATAGAAATATTGAAGGAGATTAGAATTTCACCAACAAAGGTAAGCAAGAAATTCATTAAAAAAATTTAAAACATTAGAAATGGACAAGTACCATCTTTCTGAAGTGAAAAAAGAGAGAAGAGTCTAGTAGATTTATTTAATACCTGTTTTTTGAAATCGGGATGTCTGAATCAATATATACATAGAGAGAGAGAGGCTAATTAAATATGTAGTAAGAAGAGATTTATAAATGATCTAGAAAATTATTGTAAGCTTGACTTAAGCATCATATAGGGGAATATACTGCTACAAAACAGAAACAGAACACTTGCAAACGTATAATGTAAGTAAGGATAGGACTCAGACCGAATTCACAAAAAAGATCTTGTCTATTAAATCTGAATATTTTTAGCAAATAAAGAACTGAAGGAATAAGTGGTAGACATATAGGCCCAGATCCTCAAAGATATTTAAGTGTCGTACCACAATCAAAATCAATGGGAGTTAGGTGCCTAAATACTTTTGAGGATCTGGGCTATTGTAACTTACTTGGATTTAAAAAAATGCTAGCACAGTCTCACTCAGCTGTTCCTTAGTAAAGTTAACAAGTAAGGCCCCTAGTTAGGAGGAGGAGGAGCTACTTGAGTAAATAATGATTTGGAAAACAAAGACATACTGTGAATGATGAGATGGAATAATGTGGAGAAGGTTGAGTATGTACCACAAAAATAAGTAATAAGATGGTTATTGTTCACTTTATGTGAAAAATGTGGGGGAATGAACACGTAGGAAAGTGATAAATTTTCACATAAATAAGAGTAAGGGGGAATCAGAGTGGACAGAAACCACAAAATAGAAGTGCAATAAAAGTCCAAATAACTTGCCCAGATTATGATACAGACAGACAAAATCAATGTAGAGGATGTAAACCAGTGATGCTGGACACAGTATATATAAAAATAGAAAATATACTAGATGGTCATACAAGAAAAAATACAATTGATAATTTAATAGTAGATGTGATGGTGATGAAAACTCAAGTAGTCAGATTTTGACACCCTACTCCTGTGGCATCCTAACTTACTCTGCAATTAGTCATCTCGGAACTTGGTGCTACCACACATGTAAAGAGTTAGTACTCAATGTGAGTAAGAATGGCAGAATCTTGATCTAAAATCTTATTCATATACTGCTAAACAATGATATTAAATAGCAGATATAGCTTGCAATAAATAGAGGTATCAAGTGTTCTTGAAATAGTGACGAAGTGGAAGACTAATTAAGGAGTCTGCGGATCTTAGTTATTCAGAAGAGTTAGAGAAACTATGGATGAAATCCTGGCCCCACTGAAATGGTGGGAGTTTTGCTATTCACTTCACTGAAGCCAGGATTTCACCCTTGGTTTTTATTATTTAGGAAAGTGGACATGAAGATTGGTCCTTACTAGGGTAGAGACAATTCTGAAGAGAATAAAGGAAGACAGACACTACAAGACTATTTGTGCTAGGGTCAAATGAAAGGCCATCTTTGAGGGAGCTTACAAATTTAGTGAAGGAAAGGACTGGTTAACAGAAAAACTCAATGGAAATTTTAAACATGGAGAGCCATATTCAATGGTGAAATATATGGTGGTGTAAGCTGGTCAGAAAGTGGGTGCAAGTGGCAAAGCACTGTAATTTGTAACCAATTTGGCATTCAAAGTGTGTGTAAAACAAGCGTATTTTATACTCAGAGGTAGAGGGAGGAAGTGCAGCAGGAAAAGCAACTAACAGGTGGGTGTAATAAGATAACGTCAGTGCAAGGAATGATAAAGTAAAGCAGGATAAAAAATGATAAATATTTAAGTCACATAAAGAATGCCAAATTGGTTGCAATTTACACTACTTTGCCATTTTACTCGTTTTCTAACTTAAATGTTACGTTTATCTATACTACTATATACGTCACCAATGAATTTGGCCTACGCACTTCCATGGAACTATACCTGCATCAGCCAAGTCTAAATTTGGCCCAGAGTGTTTAATGCAAGTATAAGGAACAAACTAGGAAAGGCTGCAATGGAAAAATGAGCAGTAACCATTTTTAAAGGCGTTTGCTATTGTACGTCACAGCATGAGCATGCTTTGAAGCAATATTTTCATTAGCTTAGAGGAGTTTTCATAAAGTCTGAAAAGCCTATTCCACATCAAGGCCATGTTTTCCCTACTTAGGGTGAATTCAGTACTGAAGAACAGTCCCACACTGGAGACACCTGCCATGCTTCATTTACTGGGTGAATGGAGGTAAACCAAAGATCAGACTTAAACGGAAACATATAACTGCTCTCCAGCCATTCTTAGTGCTTCAGTGTTAAATGGAGTAGGGAGTGGAAGACCTATGGTACAAGACAGTTGTAACATTAACTAAAAAGAACATATTTAAAACTGTATTGAACACAGAAAGAAAACATATAATCAGTGAATGTAGATCTAGCAAAATAAATATAAAGTTGGATTTACTGGGCATTTGTGCTACAATTATGGGTTAGCATGAGACAAATAATTACTCCTTAGCATATTTAGGAGACACTAAAAGAGCAAGGAGCCTGGACTAAAATATGTGTTCTGTACCCATTTGAATTTGAATGCCACTACATTACTCCAGCTTGAAGCACTGGCAGATATATGAATTTTAATGACATTTCAAAGTCACTTTAGTAGTATTACAGTAATATACGACTCAAAAACTGTAAAGGTAAGTGGTACGCAAAAAGACTGCCATTTAAAATCAAAAGATTATTACTCCAACCTCCCAGGTTATAACGAATGAAAACAATGTAATGCCAGAGAACTTCTTCAAAGTTTCCTTCAGAAAGAAGTCGTACTAACTCGTTTTTAGTTTTTAAGTTGAGTTTCTTAAATCTTTATAATGTACTTTCCCCCAGAGGTCACATCTAACTCCTACATTTTCAATGAACTCTGGAGATTTTAGCCACCCAATTTCTATATGACTAATATTTCTTACAATTCTAAAAATGCAGAGGTGATGTCAAATTTGTAGTTCAACAGGCCAATATTAGCCAACATTTTTTACCTTTATAGTCATATTCTTGCTGTAACATATGCACCATTCTTTTAACTGTTTGAAATTAAGTTATATAACCCTGATTTGGAAAAGCTATCCATTGCCAGTCTTTTGATATGTGTATCTGATGGACAACAATTTCTTACTACAACATTTTCAAGTGTGAATAAAAGTGATACCCCAAAAAGGTCCTTTCTGGTTTCTAGGTTGCCACAGGAATAAGATATGAGGCTCCCTAACTCACCTCCAGACGCCTTTGACCTTTCTTTCAACTTTTCTGCAGCCATTTCAGCGTAGGTAGGAAGTTCTGACATCTTCACTCCAGATCGAGCTTCTGCTATTAGCTGACGAGCTCTCTCTCTCAGCTGCCGACGTCGCTCTTCATCTTGCTGCTAAGATATATTGAACAGTTGCCAACTCAGTAATTGACAGAAATGCAATTTCATTCTCAATCTGATCATCATGATAGTAACTGGTTTGCAGCATGTTGCTTGGCCCACATTATAAACAGGATGCTCTATATCAGTTGGGTGTCACACCGCAATTTTTAAAGACATTCGGGAATCAGATTTTTTAGCATATCCAACATTATCATATATTAAAAATGTCAGCATTTGTAATTTAAACCATTTTAAAATAAAATTATACCTTGTAAAATATCCTGATGCAAACAATTGTCAGAAACTTTTGTTTCTTAGCAATAGCTACAACATTTTTATTATAGCTGCAAATAGGATTTTACTAAACTGAATTACTAGCGAGAGAAATATTCTACCATCATACTAAAATCAGGGGTCAGATACTGCTCTCAGTTACACAAGTAACTCCACCGACGTCAAGAATGCTATACTGATGTAAATCTGAAGTAAGAGAAGAATGTGATTCACACTGTTCAAGTAATGCATCTTTTTTTTTTAAAACATAAAATTTAACCTAAATTTAACCTGTTGGTGGAGACTCTAGGACACACAAGAATTTCTCTAGTTTTAAAATGCCCCTTTGTTGGCTACAGTACAGTAATTGCAAATATCACCCAATAACAAATATCCAGTGTTTTTGTAAGGGAATCATTCAATTTAACAATGTTCTGTTAAAAAATTGAAACGTATCATTATAGGACTATAAAATTTCAATCACATAACTAATTACAACAAATAGTAAACTTTTCATGCATATATTTCTGAAAT
The DNA here is from genome assembly GCF_965152275.1 of Natator depressus. Classification (NCBI taxonomy): domain Eukaryota; kingdom Metazoa; phylum Chordata; order Testudines; family Cheloniidae; genus Natator; species Natator depressus. The sequence goes on from NC_134236.1 coordinate 195,023,149, forward strand.
GGAGTAACACACAACAAATTACAAAATATAGGTTTAATCAAAACTATTGAAATACACTGAAACGTGAGGAAAATGGAGTTTAAGCTTCGTTTATCAAAACTTGCATTTTTCAAACTTAAGAAAAAGTTTAAAAGCCACTAGTGCACAATAAACACTAATAAATACAACAAAACCAAGCAGGTGGCTTTAAGTCAAATTTACCTCAAACTTAATTTATAGACATAACATAGTTGTTGAAATCAGGATTTTTGCAGATGGCCTTAATTTTGGTAGAATACAACCAATTAGTCTAATTTTGGAAAGCAGTTTTGGCAACTTACTTTCTTACAATAAATGGCAAACACCATTCCCACGAAACAAGAAATTGAATATTCCACACCTGCAAATCTTTGTAAGAGCCTGCTACCAAGTGGTATTTAGTTTAAGCAATCATTAATAAGACAAGCACAAAATACTAATTAGGTACATTTTAGCCATTTCCATGTAGATTGTTTGTTTGTAGCTATTTACTCATCGTTGTTCTTGGTACAATAGAAAAAATGCAAATGAATGAATCAGAATGCAGTCCTAATGGGACTTTCTGTTTATAACCATTAGCCCAGAGGTGTGCTGTAATTCAATCCTCAAGCAGAAAGATTTAGCCTCATTAACAGCTTGCATGGGCAGGTTACAACTCATAAAACCCTACAGTAAACAAAGTATATGGACACAGCACAGTATCTTGAGCCTGACTGACAGAATTCTGGTTCCCTATCAGATTGCCTTGATTTACTTTTCTGCTAATGTCCTAACACTATAAAGACAATTTTGCTTGGGCCCTGCAAGCTCTTCAGCAGGATGGCATATTTGCTTTGTTTGCTTTCTCACACCTTAACTTCCCAGAAGGCACAGAGTAAGAGTTCTATCAAAAACTTATTTGTTAAAGTCCACACGAGACAGAAAACTAGAAACCTTCTATGTGTACTATGCACGACAATAAATCAGGTTAATTTAATGTGCAGCCAGCCAACTAACACAGCAACCAATTTTATTTCAACCTACTGTATCTGGCAACCTTAATTAAATTTGAGTTTACATGAAGTGAAAGTGCTCAAATATATTTCCATCTTGTCACGCCTAACACAGGTGAATTTGTGGTTTTAATTTAAATTAATTTAATTTACAAATGGAATCCGCCAAACTTATTTTAAAGTACTAGGCAGCTTAACACTGAATGTTCATATGATCCAACTAAACCTACTACAGTACATGGCCTATTTAATATCAAGCCAGGTACACTTTAGGAACAAGATGTCCTGGAATATGGTAGGCTGATTTCAAAAGAGGAGACCTCATATCCCTGAATCATTAGCATAATCACTAGCATCCTCTTAGAGCAAATATAGATGGTTGTGGCTTGTGTTTGTGCTAATTAAAATTCAATCATCATTAGCGGAGAAGAGCAAAACCGCATATTTATTGCTTAAATTTAATACATATATTATTTGAACTGTTGATTATTGAGCTTTGAGGGAGGAAATGATTGTGAAGAACCACTAAGTTTAAATTACACTGAAGGTATGATTCAAGTATATATAAAAGTTGCAAGTTAGAAAACAATTAACTTAAAATGTGCACTGTGAAACAATATATTTTTATTGTCCCTTCCAAAAAAACCATGAAAAAGACCTGGTAAAGCTCATAAAGCACAAATATGGAATTTGCAACAGGGAAAGAAAGGGACATGAAAACTCTGATTACAACAACATATGCTAGAAAACTGTCCAATTCTAAAGAGAAAACTAGGTAAATCTTTCATCTCTCTGTCATGTATCTGCCATGCTGGGAAGACATAAAAGTTTACTCTGTTCCTCCACCTCAATTACTTTCTAAGGGTCTAAAAATCTGCCACATGGATGCACAGCAAGTAAAACTTCACCATTTAAGGACAAACTCTTCAAGAATAAGTAATGTAATTCCTTGTTTCCTTCCTATAAAAATGTATTGGTATGCAATTTTTATATTTCACAGTTCACCGACATCTCGGCAAGCTTTCTTCCACTGCTTCAATGGTGCTACTTTTAATTTTATCCTCCTTAGTCCTAGTAATTAAAGTGATCAGCAGTGGCATCCCAACGGCTTTGACACAGCTACAACCCCCTAGCAGACTTCTGCTTTTAAGGGGAAGGAGAAGAAAAAGGACTAGTTTCATTTCACAGGAACAAGAAAATCAAGCTTCTCCAATCCTCAACTTTATCCAATTGTTCTTTCAGCAGTCTTTGGATCTTAAGAAACAAATAAAAATGGCTGCCATTAGGGGGTCCTTTTTGTAGTTGCCGCAAATGTCAGTGACTGACATTACTTTGGCCAAAAATGATGCCATGGATTTGTGAAGGTGAATTAGAATGTGAGACACTGTCAGTGTAGTTGCCGAGATCATTACCCTGCTGATGATGTCATTCAATGGTATCAGAAATTTAGAAAAGACCAGCCTTGAAACACACGGAATGCCCGTGTCTTGTGAAAGCAACCAACAATCAAATCCCCACAAATACTGTTCATTAAATTTATTTAAAAAAAATGTTTATTCTTGTTCATTTTCAAGGAATGTTTCTATCGATTTTTAATTGCCTTTTGATGGAGTTATACGTGGATCAGGTACAATATTGA